>NC_087472.1:13232350-13532350 GCF_036321535.1 Camelus dromedarius
TATAAAGTGCTTTACACGTATAATGAGAAAAATAATCACCTTCTACTCCATAACAACAGAGAGGGAGATGGCAATTTGTCCAAAAACTTAATTAGGTCCTGCTAGGAGATCATTTCTAAGCCTCAGCCAGACCTTTGCCTATTCAAACATACAAAAAAAAAGCCTAATGCTAAGCTTGGTGGTTAAGGTCTAAAGAGAGCTGAATTGCTTTGCATCAGAAAATGGAAAAAATTTGGTTCCTTTGTTTCCAAAAGAGAGGAGTAGAGAAGAGAGCTGAGAGAAGCCAGCTGAGCAACTTGGAGGAGGGGCCAAAGGACTTTTTTTTTTTTTTTCAATTTCAAGGTGTTTGCTGTGCTGTAACAACAACTTCTACTTCTCTAAACCCTCAACAAAGTTATAAAATACAGGCTCTGTGATTCACTGCTTTTTGTTGTTGTTAATATTTGGGGGTCCTTGTTGTTGAAATCAAAGAAACAGTTTCAATTGTAAGTTTGAGTTAATAATGGAAGGGAGCTTAGAAAAACCCCTCCAATGGTCATAATTTGAAGAACAGGAACCCAGAAGTGGGAGAAAGCCAGAGATAGAGGTTACCGTGCAATTATAAGCCCCTCAGAAATATGCAGATAGCTCGGGGAGGGGGAATGGGAATGTAAGCCAACGTCAGCAAGATCTCCAGGCTAACGAGACTTCAGCAGCTGACATCTGTGTTACATAAGCAGGGTCTCACTTAATCTTCACATCAGCCCCATGAGGTAAATACTATTATTTATCCCTACTTTTCACCTGAAGAAAGTGAGTCAACTGAGGCTCATACAGGTTAAATGACTTGTCCAAGGTCACATAGCTTGGTAGAGGCACAGACATGATTCTAGACTAGATCTTTTTGAATCAAAAGGGCAAGTGCAAAAAATGCTCAATATCACTAATTATCAGAGAAATGCAAACCAAAACTACGATGAGGTATCACCTCACACCAGTCAGAGTGGCCGTCATTCAAAAGTCCACAAATAAATGCTGGAGAGGCTGTGGAGAAAAGGGAACCCTCCTACACTGCTGGTGGGAATGCAGGTTGGTGCAGCCACTATGGAAAACAGTATGGAGATTTCTCAAAAGACTAGGAATAGACTTACCATATGACCCAGGAATCCCGCTCCTGGGCATATATCCAGAAGGAACCCTACTTCAAAAAGACACCTGCACCCCAATGTTCATAGCAGCACTATTTACAATAGCCAAGACATGGAGACAGCCTAAATGTCCACCGACTGATGACTGGATAAAGAAGTTGTGGTGTATATGTATACACAATGCAATACATAAAAAAGACTGAAATAATGCCATTTGCAGCAACATGGATGGATGTAGAGATGATCATACCAAGAGAAGTCAGCCAGAAAGAGAAAGCCAAAGACCATATGAGATCACATATGTGGAATCTAAAAAAACTGACACAAATGAATTTATTTGCAAAACAGAAACAAACTCACAGCCATAGAAAACAAACTTATGATTACCAGGGTGAGAAAGAAGAAGAGGGGTAAACTGGGAGTTCAGGATTTGCAGATACACACTACTATGTATAAAATAGATAAACCAGAAGGCCCTACCGTATAGCACAGGAAACTATAGTCAATATCTTGTAGTAACCTGCAATGAAAATGAATACGAAAAAGTATGTATATGTGTTTGTGTGTGTGTGTGTGTGTATAACTGAATCACCATGCTGTACACCAGAAACCAACACAACGTTTTAAATCGACGATACTTCAATAAAAAAAATACTGCCAATAAACATTCACTTTCCTTCTCACGTGAAGGTCTCCTCAGAGGCTGATGTGGAAGATCAGCTATTAAAAAAAAACGAGTCATGTGTTCAGAGTCACTTCCCAAACTGCTCCCTAAAAAGGAGCGCAGGTGGAGTGGGAGCGGGCACGATGTAAGATTCGATCCCTGTTTTGAGATTTTGCTCACAGATTGCACCACAGATGCTAGGGCTGCCAATGGACTGACTGATCCTTGCGCAGGCAGCACGGAGCACTCAGGTTTCTTACGGGGTCACTGTGGGCATTGTAGTACCATTCATTACACACTGGAGCCACCATCCTCTGCTTCTAGAAAGAAACCATCTCCTGCACCATGGATGTCCAATTATCATCCATTCTTCTAGACTAAGCCAGATGTCAAGTCCCTGATGCCTCTCAGACAACATTATAGCATATATCATGTGTACTCGCTGATGAGGCCACACATCTCCTGAGAGAAGGGGCCCAGCATTAACCTGCTCAGCATGTGCAGTGAGTGCCCCGCAAACACAGGGCCCAGCAAAGGTTTGCTGAATACAATTACATTTTGACTCATGTTGGATGGGGATCTTCTTGGGAAGTGACGGCACCCACCGAACCCCAGCCTAGCCTCATCGCTCACCTCTCTGTGGGCCCCTAGGCTAGTTCCACTGTGAGGACTGCCAGCAGAAGGGACCTCAGCCTTTCATACTCTTTTTGCTTTCTGCCAACCATTTTATTTTCCTTGGTGGGGACCCAAGCAGGGTAGAGATGGAGTGCAAACTAATTTTGTTTTATTTTATTTTTAATCTGCCGGAGCTAATTCTCAGAAATCAGTTCTTCAGACTGAAAAGGACAAAGCTACCTTCAATAGAAAGTCAGCCTGGTATAGCCAAGTGTCATTATATTAATATGCAAAGCTACCAGTCAGCTAATCTCCACAAACCATTTGTTTCCTTAATTGCCCTCTCAGGGCAAAAGTGAAAAAAATTAGGCAAGATGAATACCAATTTTATTTAATTCACCCTACCCATTCTCCCCAGCACCACTTACTGATGCAGTTCTGAAGCTGGCAATTTTCAGCTTAAATGGTCTAACTTCCCCCGTCCCAGCCTCCCCCGCCTACATCAGCATCTGTCTTTCTGCATCTCTGAGTTCTGACCACTGAGCCCACTCAGGGCAATCTCTTACGGCTTTGAGCCTCAAGAAGATCCTCAAAGGGGTGGAGAGCAATGACAAAATGGCAGCATGGGAGGCAGTAGGAGTCCTACATCCCCAAGGAGCAGGAGAGCATCAGAGCACTAGTCCTGAAGTAGAAGGTTGCCCTTACATTCTGGCTCTACCACTTACTAGCTCTGTGCTCTTGGGCAGATCACCTGACTTCTCTGGACCTTACGTGCCTCATCAGTAAAAACAGGGCAGGGTACTTCTAGTGGTATAATAGTACTGCAGAGGGCTGTTTTGAGGATTGAATTAGATCGTGTCCAAGCATGTAAGGACATGAAACACCCAGGGCGCTGCTCGGTGACATTAGCTGCTACTACAACTGTTGTTGTTTTTATGGTTATGTCAGGTAACTGCAAACAGGGTCTTCTTTCCCAGTCACTTCCAGCCAGACCACAGGAAGCAGAGCAGCTGGTGGTGTTTTGGATGGCAATTTAGATGGCTAAGAAGAGAGGAATGGACTCAGTGATTTCCATGAACCAGCCACCTAAGCCCTTATTATTTCCCATCTCCACTCAGGAACTTCCCCTCTCTGACTGCAGCCCTGCCCTCTCAACAGCCAGTAGCTTTCCAGTAGTCTATTTGAATCCTAGAGTATCAAAATGGATCCCAATAAAATGGTAAAACCAACAGAAACCCCCACAAATGGCGGGGGGGGGGGGGTGTCCCTGAAGCACAATTTACCCTTCCAGTTCACACTTGGAAGGTAGCCAGCTCTAAAGTAATGGGGCCATTAATGTGTTATGTCTTGAGCATTATGTGCATATATGAACAAACCAGGTATTCAAAACCAAGAAAGGTCAGTGGAGACCCTGAAAGCATCCTGCAGTGGTCTGTGGATGCCAGTGGGGGTACCCTAAAGTTCCTTCCTAATGTTTAATAAACTTAATCCTGAAGAACAGCTCTCCCCATGAGACTCAATAGTTTTCTCATCTATCAAGTGGGAATAGTAGTACCCAACTCACCAGGGGTGCTGTGAGGATTAAAGGACACAAATTATGTTATCAATAGAGTTGGTTTCCCATCCCTCCCATACCTCATCCCAAGCAAAGCCTCAAGAAAGATCTTGAAACAAGTCCCCATTTATCTGCCCTGGAGTCAGCAGTCCTAGATTTGATTCCCGGGTCTATAATTTATGAGCTGTGTAACCATGGGCACAATATTTTTTGGAGCCTCAGTTTCTTCATCTGTAAATCTGGGCTAATGCCATCACCTACCTCACAGGGTTGTAAGAATTAAATAAGATAATTCCTGTAAAGAGCTCAGCAGAGTGCTTGCACATGGTAAACAGTCAAAGTTTGCTTACAGTAAAATAACAGTGAACGTTACCATTTGTTTTTGTGTCCCTTGGAAATTACTTCTGAGATCTCCAAACATATTTGCTTCCCCTTTCTGTAACTTCTTGAGAATTTCCTATCATTTGTGTCTATGCCACTGTATCCTTTCTTGCCAAATCCTAAACGCAGGCAAGTGAATCCCACTGACCCTGTATCTCCTGGCCCTTTGTGCTCCACGACCCATGGTCAACTCTGGTGCTTTGGCCACCATTGCAGATGCTGCAACAGATCCCTTCACAATGTGGAATTGTAACCCGACCCTCCCACAAACGTTTTCATTGGGTTTCATTATTGGTACTCGGGGAGTTGGCTTAATTACAATTTTTAATGGTGCACATGTTCACACAACTACCGTATTAGCTGACATCGAGTTGAGTGCTCTTTAGTATGTAATAAACGTTATCCTTCACTGAAGCAGAGATCCGATTTCTCATCTTCAACACATTAAGGTCATTTACAAACCTCTGATTCCAGTGACATAAGGAGGCTTAACCGAGACCTTGTGGTTGAGGACAGAATGTGCTCTTTCCTGCTTCCAAGGGAGGGAGCATCCCTAGGCCCATGACTTCCAAAATGACTCTTCTGAGAGAGGCAGACTCAAATCTTGAAAGCTGTCACGGGAAGAATGGGATGGGGTTTTTGCTGTGCTACTCACAGGTACCTGTGATGTGTGAGTCTGGAGGGGAAACACGCACACTCTTGAGTGTGACATATCCCTGATTTAGACAATATGGCACCAGCATTTATGTGTGCAGAGCATGGGTGACTGAATTCTATCCCTCAGTCAAAGATATCTGTCAGCTAGAAACTCAGATCATGAAGAATCTGCCGAGTCATAGTCAGAAAATATGAAAGACCAGGGAAATAGAGCTACCGCATGTGACCCCTGCTGGGCTGCTGGACTCCTTGGTGCTTGGAGAAAGGCTCTCTTGGTGACAGCGCTGCATAGAATGGGAGCAGGATTTTTTAAATTGATGCTTATGCTTTTGATGTCATCTCTAGGAATTCACCATTAAATCCAAGGTTATGAAGATTCATCCCTATGTTTTCTTCTAAGAGTTTTATAATTTTAGCACTTACACGTAGGTCTTTGATTCGTTTTGATTTAACTTTTGTATATAATATGAGATAGAGGCCCAACTTCACTCTTTCACAAATGGATACCTGGCTGTCCCAGACCATTTGTTGTACATATGATTCTTTCCCCATTGAAAGGTCCTGGCATCCTTGTTTTAAAAAAAAAAAGCCAGCTGACCATAGATGTATGGGCTTATTTCTGGACTCTTTGAGTTCCAGTCCATGTATTTATATGTCTATGCTTATGCCAGTCCCACAATGGCTTGATTACTGTACCTTTGGAGTACATTTTGAAGTTGGCCAGTGTAAGTTCTCCAATTTTGTTCTTTTTCAGGATTGTTTTGGATGTTCAGGGTTCTTGGTAATTCCACATGAATTTTAGGATCAGCATTTTCATTTCTTCAAAAAAAGTTATTGGGATTTGGATAAGGAATTGCATTAAAAATCTGTAGATCACTCTGGATAGTACTGTCATCTTAACAATACTAAGTTTCCCAATTCATGAACACAGGATGTCTTTGTATTTATTTAGGTCTTCTTTAATTTCTTTCAGGGAGAAGGATTTTGATGCTCAACTTTCCACAGGGACTGTGCTGAAGCTGTGTTGAGGTGAGTTAAAGCAGAGGCATTTGGGTTGGGACTGGCACCTTGGTAGATAAACACAGGCTGAGTATAGCACACGCTGCCAACAAGAGCGAAAGGGGATGAACTTCAGAATGTTGATGATGCTAACAATTTTCAAGTGGGGAAAAAGAAGCCCAGAATATTAGTAGGGGATGTTTGAGAGAGCGGGGGTTTGGTATTCAGCAGATGTCAGAGGCCCCTTGTGGTCCCTGCAGTGCAGTGGCTCTTTGACTGGAGGCTGGTTCAGAAAAGCTGGTCTCAGGCTTATGATGAGAACATAAGCACATCTCTGCCTGGGACATCTGGAGCAATTTCCTGATTATAGTAAGTAAACAAATTGGACACTGCCCAACACAGACCCAGTGAGGAGTGAAACTGCTCTTCCTATTTATCCATTCCTATGAGGTATTGCGGACAGCAAGCTGGATTTGAGGTCTGGAGGCAAGGTGGTCTCCAGGGTCCTCTGCTCCCCAACGTGCCCCAGAAAGAGAACCTTTTAAACTAGATGTCCAAAAATCCAGGCTTGAATCCCAGTTCTGCCCCTCAATTTGCTGTATGATTTTGGGGAAAGTCACTGAAATTCTCCAAGATTGTTTGCTTATCTGTCAAATGAGAATTCTTACAATACCTGCCTAACTCACAGGAATGTTGTGGTGTGCCAACAAGAGGTGCAAGAAGGGCCTCAGGAAACTAAAAATAGCATTTTACGTGTCAGGTGTCATTGCTGTCCCTAGCTGGGGGTCCCAGCCCTGGGAAGAGGGTTCTCACCCTCAGGGGATACTGATGATGAAAAGGAGTGGGTAGATATATGTGTAGAACTTAAACCACAGGAGTCAGGCTTGAAAAAAGTGAGAGAGGGAGAGAGGTTCCTACTCTCTCTGAACCCCAAAAGGGGTGATTGAATAAAAGAATGAAAGAAAGAAAGGAATGAATGAATGAATGAATGAATGAATAAGGGCAAAAACAAAATGAGAGGGTCTAGTGTTTTGCTATAAAGACAATCAAGATACAGGAAGCAAACAAGAAGTATATATTGAGTGCCTGCTGCATGGCAAGGCGCCACATGGAGCTCTGGGACTGTCTAGTGAGATGTATAAATTTCCACGTGGGGACAGGGGATTAATCTGGTTTGAAGGCAAAGGTTATGGAGGAAAGTACAAGGTGACTAAGATTTGGTCCCTGTTTTTTAGGAGCTTCAACTGAGTCAGAGACATAGGGCATGTATAAATAAATAATGTTAATGTGCAGCATAAAGTTTTATTTAAAAGCAGCTAAAGCCCATCTCATGGAAGAACTTGGGAACAGAATACAACCCACAGTTGTTCAGAAAGCACCCATGCAGAGAAAGCAGTCCTCCTGACTCTTCGTTTCCTTTTTATAACAAAGCAGAAAGATTGGAACGACATCGGGGTGCGGAGGGCGTCGTATTTGCTTTTGAGCCTGCCAACACTCTCGGCGAAGGCTGGGTGGGTGCAAAGTGCGCTACCATTTCTGTAGGTTTGACTGTTTCAAGTGTCCCTTTAGAGGTGTCACGTTGGGTATCAGTCCTCACTCTTGACCTGAGCTGGCAGAGGGGTGGGGGTAGACGGCCTCTTAATTAACTCCTAGCCTTCCCACTTACAGCAAGATATAATGAAAAAAAAAGTCACGGCCTCCACCATTTACCACCAGCTCTGTGATCTTGGACAAATGAAGTAAACTGTCTGAGCCTCAGTTTGCCCCTCCATAAGATGGAGATGATAATACTTCATCGGCTTGTTAGGGTATAGCACAGCACACAGTGTACAGCAGTTGGTCAATAAATGGTGTAGTTCTTACTGTAATTATTTTAATGATTAGAAAGCCTGATTGTTAGTGCTGTCCTAGAATCAGAGAAAACCTGGATTCATTGAGAAACTCTCCTGGTGTCTGAATGAATTCCTAACAGAGCAGGAACTAGACATCCAGGAAAAAAATCTGGTCTGGACTCTAATCTTTCAATCTTGCAGAATTTCTAATCACCCAACAGCTAATCTGGGTCACACAAATATTTGGGGGCAAGGGACCACTTTTGGTGACTGCCTCTCTTCTGTGTTTTTTCTTTAATCTATCTTAATGTGAAAGAAAGAGGAAAGGAAGAAAATAAAGGAACATGTTCAGGAAAAATAATCTATTAATATATCTATTGATGACCTTATGATTCAAATCAGAGGTCGCCCTTTCCCAAACATGTTTACTTCCATGTTACTCTCTGCACCTTCTCACAGCTCACTAGGATAGAGGAATTAGGGTATTCCCATCTTCCCACAGGACACCAAGCAGACATCTTGGGAATACCCAGATCAAATAATATCCTAGTCAGTCATGCCTTGATATATTCTTTCTTTCATTCATTCAACAAACATTTACTAAGTGAGTATTGTGTGACGACCACTGTTCTGACATCTTACATGGAGGGGAGGTGGTGTTAAGCAGGCAGGTAGAAAATAAACAAATAACAGTTTAAATATATGTCAGGTGGTATAATGCTATAAAGAAGAAGAGATAGATTAAGAGGAATACAGTGTGATGGTGAAGGAGTCTCATTTTGTTTAAGGTGTTCAGGGAGGATCCGGTTGATGAGATGACAGTGAAGGATGGAGCTACGCAGCTGCCTGAAGGAAGAGTCTTCCAGGCGGAAGTTGCTCAAAGTTGCTCGTCAACAACCATTCTATTCCTCTGTTGATCAAACGCCTGACCTTTTATCTTTCTTTCTCATTTCTGCTCCTCTTTTGCCCCTGCCACCAAAAGCCAGGTTATGTTTCTCTTGATTCTTGGAGCATTCTTGTGTATGCAGTTTGCATTCACACTCTGGCTACTCTATCTCTTATCACTCTGGGAAGCCCCTCCCCTCTGCTCATCAAGCCCCTGTCCTTGGGACCTAATCTTCTCACTTGGCTGACACACACTGGGGCTCAGACACCCAGTACACCACCTTGTTTGGTTTGGTAAACTACTAGGTAAATCCAAGAGGCAACCAAGACCACAGGGACAATGTTTTAGCCTATCCAGGGAGACAAACCATTCCCAAGCAGCGGAGTAGCATCATCTTGTGTATAATTCAAATGCTGATTTATAAATGCTTACCCTAGATGAGAACAAAAGAAACGGATAAAGATAAGCATGGCGCAGACAAGTGACTGGCTGGTTAGTGACATGGCTGCCTTTGGATCTTTCGGTACCTGCTCATATTAAGAAAAGCCACAGAGAAGATAACAGTCATCAATCTCACTGTGACCACACATAACACATAATGGTGCTGGCTTGCATAGGAGTGCACAGGAGGCGGAGCTGACAGACATCATTTCAACAAATATTTATTGAGCATCTACTATAGGCCAGGCACCATTTACCTGGAGGTAAAGGGCCATGAAAGCCCAGTGGAAGAATTTTGACATTAAAGCCCTTGAAGGCTTTGGAGCAGGATGGTGAGTGGCTTGGCTTCCTTCAACTGTCCTCCCTCATCTGTCACTGTGCTCCTAGCACCATGCTTACACATGGTAGGATGTTGGATGGATGATGTGATAGACCTTAGGAGGTTAGTCTTTGTAGAGAGAATTCCAAATGGAATTATTTTTAAATTTACAGGACATTTCAGTGTACTCTTACACATGGAACATGAAAACAAGAAAGGTAATTAACTGTAGAAATGTACAAGAAACATACACTGCTTGGAGGCTGAATGTGCTTTGCCGCTTCTACAAAGATTGCTGGCCTTTAAATGCCAGAGAAGTGTCTGGTGAGATATCAACCACTTAGGAAGTTTACTTTACAATTCTTTCTCTTCATGAAAAATCAGAACAATCATTTTCACTTAACTTCATTGTTGCAGGAACAACATCAATAACAGGAATCGACTTTGTGAGACTCTATGGGACTTTTTTTTTTTTAAAAAAACCACTCTGTTCAGTGAAATTGTTGTCAAAAGAGTCTACTATTCTCCAGCCCCATCAAAAATATGAGAAGACACTAGCTGGTGACTGGATTATTTACATAAATACAGAGCAGAGCTGTGCTGAGCAAAATGTGAGTCAGATAGCCTTGCTCTCCTGAAATAGATCAAAATCCTCCTCTGTGGAGTTTGCTAGGGTTCCAGCAAGTGTCTGAGCTGATGGGGTCTTCTCACCGTCCAGACAGCCTTCTCTCAGGCTGCATCAAGTAGCTCCTTACCTTTTCCTCAGGGCATAAAGACCCAATCAATGTTTTTTGACAGCACCTCAGTGCTGAAGCAAAGCCAATCGAATGAACATGTCTGGGTACCCTGATGCTTTTGCCTCTTACACCCTCTACTACTACTCTCACCAACACCATCACCTAAAAGGATAGGAGGAGAAAATGGAAGCACTCCTTATATCATGGTGGTCTCTGTATCATAGCCTTTCCCTCAGCCCAGCATCATGCTTCTGGAAACTCCTCCCCACATCACAGGATCACTGCCCATAGGGGAACAAACTAATTGAACTGCAAAGTAGTGAGCCTTCAGGATTCAAACCATATTCACATGGGGCAAGTTCTGGGTGGACAGCCTTGTAGGTGAAGCCAGCATGACACAGAAATCGTTAGTCAAGCACTCTGGCCTTTATTGCTTCTTCTCTCAACCCACAGCCGAGGTCCCAAGCTCAGGGTGTGTAAATCTATTTATGTCAGCCCTAAGTTATAGGTCCACTATGTTTCAGGTCAAAAATGCTCTCATTCACATATTTAACAAAGATATTTTTGAGTTTCTGCCTGGATGGGCCAGACCCTGGGAATATGCGGCGACCAAGACAGACTTTGTACCCTCATAGAAGAGATAAGAAATAACAAATGGAATGAATGCTGTCAAATGTCAAGAGCAGGGGGCCATGAGAGCCCCAAGAATTGGGATGGCAGCATGTTTACGGTTCAGGGGAATTTGCTGTAAGCGAGTGAGGCTTAGGCTGAGCTCTTGGAGATGACTAGGATTCAGACAAGTGAAGAGGAGAAGAATAACCACAACATGTTATTAAGTGGGGGATAAAAGCAGGTTGTACAACATACTGATCCCAAATTTGTAAAGAAATATACATATGGGCTTAGAGCAGAAAGTCCAAAAGGATGTACTTCAAATGTTAATAGTGTGTATCTCTGGGTAGTAGAATTCTGAGTTGTTTTTAGTCTCTGCATTTTCCAAAATTCCTATTATCAGTATGTTTACATCTGTAGTGAGAAAGGAAAATTTGATCTTACGCAAAGCAAACCTGACCCTGCCCCAGCCACTCCAGTCCTGATCCAGCGACTGTATCCTCCTCTGAGTTACTTCCCAAGTGTTCTTCCCAGGCGCTGCTGGCCAGCCTGCCAACAGTCCCTTCACAGCTGCTCCTTGATCTCAAAGCACTGCCGGCTGACTCACCCCTAGTCAGTGGATGGAATCCTCTCCTGGGAGCCCGTGTGCAGCTCAATTATCCTGTGGTCTCACCTGTCTTCTTATATTTTCTGAGCCCCAATTTCTCTCAACAGCCCTATTTGTTTTTCCATAAATCCCCTTCACCCTAGAATGGCCGTCAGATTCCACCAACAGGCCTGTCATGGAGACTGCCTCGCAAAATAATTCTTCAGTGCTACAAACATCGTTAAGATCTATTTTCCATTATGAGCACTTCTGGCCCAGGTGAAGAAGTCTCCTCTCAAATCCATCCATACATGATTTTGAAAGACTTTTCTCTAGAATCTGTGGCTTACTAAGAGTATTTGCTCATGCCTGCATTATCTCCTCCAGCTAATTAATATTTCACTTCTCAGACAGTAACGGATTGGAAGCCTCACCCCTGGGTTCAAATGGGATGTCTATGTGATGCCACAGCTACAGGTAGCAGTGAGAGTAATGCCAGGCCCCATAAGCTAACACACTGGGATGTGCAGAACCTGGGCTGCCCTTCTTCCTTTTCCCTTTACAGGCTGGGACCACCCAACTTCAGCCATGCCACTTCTCTGGCTTGAAGCTGTACTGAGGTGTCTGGGAATGTTGCCTGGACCTGGAGGGAACAGGTAGAGGCGAGGTGGAGGCAACAACAACGCTCTCACTGGCACAACTCCCTCCAAATGCCCTCTCCCTAATGCCAACCCCTAGTGTTTTCCAATCCCTGTGTTTGACAGCTGCACAGCTGCTAAGCAGTTAAGCCTAGTAATCTCAGAGAATCTGCAAAGGGACAGAGACAAAGGCTCTCTCTTCCTGCTAAGGCCATGGTCTTGGAAGTTGTGTGGAATTATTATTTGGAAAGCCAGAAGGCAAGAAAGGAGAGAATACTAGGTGAGTTTTAGAAATTGCTCTCCAAGAGTTTATCATAAAATCAAAGAGTCTTAAAGTTGGAAATGACTTTCATAAATATTTTCACCATGACTTATGAAGCTTATTTGCTGTCTCTGAAAGATAGGAACAGAGTTATGGTCTGTTAGCCCCTCACTTGATGAATAGAGGTGTTTATTTCTCAGCCTTATAGCTAGGCAGTAGGAGGCTGCTTCAGAGGCCACCAGATGGATAGATGATAATGATGTCTACAAGCACGATCAGCTGCAGCTAAGTCAGCCAAGTCAAGGCTTACCACCCTTTGGCTGGCTAGCATGGGGACACGACATCATTGTTCTCGATAGTGTTTAACCCAATTGACCGCTGTCAGTTTCCAGGGCACCCCCTCCCACTAGGGTCTTGTCTAGTCTCTACTTCTTTCCCTTCTCTTGCAACCCTTTGGGATGGATGGTATGGAAAAGGAACTAGTGTAAACAGAGTTATTCATACAAGGAATGGGCTGTTCCAACTGAAACCTCATAACTTTACGGCCAAAGTGCAACAATGGTTTTGGATTGTGTTGATAGTTGGTTTTGGGTTTTTTTTTTTATTTATTTAAAAGGACATCCACCTTATACGTGTGCTTAATGTTAAAATCCTGCCTCTTAGAGTGGTCACATTTACCACTTTATTTAGCACTTTCGGCCAAGGAATTTCAAGTACTTAAAATACTGGCTTACTCATTCCTCAGATTCATTCTAGACCTGCTGAGAGCTATTAAAGCCAAAATTGAAGAATAGATCTTTAGACTAGCCTTCCCAGTCAGTCAGAATCTTTTGCTGGGGCTGAGGGGTGAAGGAAGGCTATATCAGAATCTCTGAAGAAGGGGACAGAGGTAATGCGTGCAATAAAGTAACAATATTCCTCAATTTAAAAAAAATCACCTATAGAGAGTGAAGCTGTGAAAAATCTTCCTGACTGGAGATAATGTGCAGAAGATATAGCAAAAAATATTATAGAAGGATTACACAATAAAAAGGAAGTGAACACTGCCTAGCCAAGATCTGTGCCCTTGATACAAGGAGACCCAGGTGAGAGGCCACTGATAGGTCAGCACAGATCAGTCTAAACCACTGGAAACACTCTCCCCAGTGCGGCCCTTTCTGATTACTACAATACCAGCAGGGCAAATGGCCAAGTCAAAGTGAGCTGCTGGAACCACCGTCATACTGTGTTATCCTTGGGGCAAAGGCTAGGTCTTATCCAGAGCTCCATCCCCAATGGCTGGAGCTCTGCCTGGCTTCCCAGTACATAAATGTTTCTTATACAAATACACCATGAAAAGAAATGGACCAGCAACACTCCAAACATGTGGTTAACCACTATATTCCATATTTTCCCTCTCTTTATTCTCAACAAAATAACACATTTGAAGGGCAGCACAGCCTATACCAAGCAAATACACAGTGCCTTGAACAGTAGTAGTATAGTAGGCACTCAATAAATATTTCTTGTACGAATAAATGTAGATGGGACTTCAAAGGAAATACGTACTGAGAAAATTACTTGCAAACAGTAGATGCAGATGAATGCTTGATTTTCTGTCTTATTTTCAGCTTCTTGTTCAGAAATGTACCAGGTCAATTAAGACAAATCAAGTCTGTCAAAAACAATACTAAACTGCTTTCACCAAGGAGAGGCAGACTGCGTTCCCAATTCCTACATAAAGTGGGATATGCTCGTTTAGTTTTTCCTGCCTGTGATCCATCGAGGGATATTGCAAAATCATTCTAGGAGCCAAATTATATCCAAAGAGCCAATGGGAAAAAAAAATTAGTTGTTGAGAATGAAAGGAAAACATCAATGGCTGTTTGTATTTTCACGCACAATAATACTATTTTCTCAGTATGAAGTCCAGTTTATACTACTTTTATTATCAGACCAAACAGATTTTTAAAGAAATAATCAAATGAAAGGTGATTTGTTTTCTTCCAATGCAGGTATTTACATATAACCATTTGCTCCATCTGAAGAGCTTCCTCATTTCTCCTCTGTACTGTGGGGCCATCTCAGAGACGGTTTGCATAAGTAATGCATTTATTTACTAATCTTCAAAGAGACTCTATTTTTCCTGCCTTCCCACTGTAGTCATTAGGGGTCACAACCCTGCAGGAAATATGGGCTGCCATGGTAACACAAAATGTCTGCTGCTGGGCTTAGCGTAATTCCGCCCTAATAGAAAAACAACGAGCAGTAAATCCCATCTTTGATAAACTGGCTTATTGTTGTGCGGAGCCTCTACCTGGGAGGTGGAGATCCCTCAGAGCAGTTTTAAATGATACAAATGCGACCTGTATCTAGACTGATTTCTCGTTTTGCACAAGGAACTGGGTAAAATTGTGCCAGGTCAAGTCAAATTCCTTGTCACATTTAAAAATCATTGGCATTGCACTCAGTAAGTCATCTGTTGGGCACATTTATCACATGCTACATGGCACTGTGCTCAGGGCTGGAACAAAGCAAATCATTTCCCCAAATCACTTTTAATCCCCATAGAGAACTACAAATAAAATGCACCAACTCCATCATTTTCAACTATTTAGTAATGACAGCTATTTTATTAGTTTACAATCTTGTGTATTGAAAGTGGGATGAGCCTGCTCGGGGTAAGGGGACCAGACATGCGAGAAAGATATTCTAATATTGACCTCAAAGAGAAATCCTATACCACAACAACAAGAAAAGGCTTTCTCACTTATACTTGGGAACAAAAGAAATGTAAAATAATAAAAGGAAGACCTACAGCCCAATTATTTTGTTCTGAACAGGAAGTGTTCAGAAAAACATCCTGAAAGTAGTGATGATTACTTTAAATAAAATTACACTGTAAATGCTAAAAAATCATAATTTTTGTCAAAGTACATACTCATCAACATGTGTGCCTTTGAGGCCCAGTCATGTGGTCGCCCCCTTGGGTATTAACAGGAACATCCATTGGGAAGATGATGTTTCTTCTCTCAAATGACTCTGATTCTCTCTCAAATCTCTAAGGCACACTTGGAGTCTATTGTTTGGTTCTCCTGCTTTCCATTACACCCCCAAAATTACCCTTTACTCACCCAGGCTGCCAGTCTCACTGTTCTCTGAATATTCCACACAGCCTTGCCTCCACATCACTACATACACCATACCCCTTATCTGGACTGCCTGCCTCCTCCCTGTGTCACTAACCCTCCCCATCAAGATTCTGTGAATCTTTCATGCCTATTATAATTTGAGAATTTAATTACAGTCTGTCATATACATTGTTTGCCAATTGTTTCCTAGATCCATATCTCACCTCCCCAAGGAGACTGTAAAGTCCCTGAGAGCAAGCATCAAGAATCTCTCTTGCTTCACTGGCTACCACACTTTCACGGAGCTGCCATGATGAAACGGCCCACAGGGCAAGGAACTGAGGGTGACCTCCAGCCAACAGCCAACAAGGGCCTGAAGCCCTCAATCCAACAACCCTCTAGGAACTGAATTCTGCCAACAACCACATGAGCTAGGAAGCGTATCCTTCCCCAATTCAACCTTTAAATGAGATCCCAGCCCTGGACCATACCTCAACTGCAGCCTGTGAGGGACCCTTAGCAGAATATCCAGCTAATCCATGCTTGAATTTCTGACCCATAGAAACTGTGGGATAATAAATGTCTCTAGATTTAAGCTGCGAAGTTTTGGGGTAATTTGTTATATAGCACGGATAACTAATACTATGAACCTAGCTTATTAGGTTCATAGCAGGGGCTCCACAAACACTTGATGAATCATAGATATGTGAGAGAGAATTATATTTTTGGTATATTCTTCAGTGACTTAAATGTTTGGGAAAGTAGCATCACACTTCTCGTTAGATGAAGGCCAGGAACTTTAAGTGATTATCTGGGTCAGCTGCCAACTTCAGAATAAAGAGGGTGAAGACCAGGGCATCTATTTCTCATTTACCCCTTCATGAGTTGTCACAGTGATCTTTGAAAAACACAACTCTGACCATATCCTTTCTATGCTTAAAACCCTCCAATGGCTGCTTGTTGCCCTTAGGATAAGGACTCTGCACAGCCTGGCTCCTGCTCACAACTGCAGCCTTACCTTGCACGACCCTTTACCTGGATTCTCTCCTCTCTAGCCACAATGCCCTGCTGGCATATCTAATCCCGGTACTAGATATGTCCTGTCATACCACAGAGCCTTCAAACATGCTGTTCTTGGATCACCTGCTTAGCTCTGACTCATCCTGCAGCTCTCACTGTGACACGACTCCCTCAGGAAGGCATTTACTGACTTTCTAACCAAGTTAAGCACTCCATTCTTAGTTCCCATGGCACCACGTACCTCTCCTTTCTAAGACTTGACATAATTTACTCATGTGACTTAATAATGTTAGTGTCTCTGCATCGGCTCTGTAAGGATGGGCTTTTGTCTGCCTTGTTCACTGCTGCACCCTCAGCACTTGGCACACAGTAGGTACTGAACATGTGTTTTCAAAATAACAGTTGAAAGGAAGTCACTTCTTTAAGCTTCAATTTCCTCCACTATCTAGCAAAAGATAATGTTCTATTCTCTCTTCCAGTCCTGATGAGTTTGTGATCCCAAGTTGGACCCTATTCCCACCTTTCACTTCCGGCTCCTGTTGGCAGCAGCCTTTCCTGATCACTGCACTTCATTTGCTGAGCCTCCTGAAATAAAAGGCAGACCCTTAGTCCACTTTCCTCGTTCCTGAAACTAAACATTAAATTTCAGAAGAAATATTTGAGTGTACAAAAATGTTTCTTTTTTAAGTCAAAAGAAAATCCAGAGAATTGTTTAAAAATTGCAAATTGATAAAAATGTATGAGTCATGTGTTCATTTGGTGGTTTATTTAAATCTGATTGTGCCCGAGGAGCTGACTACAACCTTCCTGGGGTGAAAAGCTACTTGTGAATGCAGCCTCATGGTCTGAAGTCTTTAGACCAGTGGATACTCAGTAACGGTATTTATCAATCTCTTTTGGAGGGCGTCACTGAGAACAGAACTTCAAATGAAACAGAAATGCAGCTTTAGGTCATAAATTCCTATAATGTCATGCTGAAAGTACCTAAGAGATAATCTGCTTCAATCTTCTCACTTCACAGAGAGGGAAACTGGAGACGAGGGAGGGAGAGCAGCTCACCCAAAGTCACAAAGCTGGTCAGTTTATGTATCAAACAGATTCAGCGCAGAGCTGGGGCCAAAAACCAAGATCCTTGATTCCCCAGTTTCTTCGCTCAGTGTCGTTTCTTGTCTCTCTCCCCCTTCCCTTGCTCATTCCCTTGCTCATTATGGAAATCTGTTCATTTTCTCCTGAAGCTCTTCCCACCTTTCAATAAGCATTGCATTGTATGCCTTGCATTTAAGAAAGTTTTAATCAAATGAATGCTAAAGAGAAACAAATATCCCAAGGCTAAGTCTGTGACTATTGTGATGAGGAAATCGTTAAGTACAATGAACCCTTGACATTTAGCAAGGGCATCCAGAAAACTCCATCTCTAACCCCTCTCCCATTCACAAACCCCACAATTATATACTTGGCATATAATTTCCTCCATAAAACTTCTATTTTTCTCCTAAGGACTATCACATTCTTACTAAGCCAATTGCTCTATCACATCAGCCTTGAAGTGTGTGCAGTTCAAATTTATGCCTCAGCAAAATTACAAATTACTACATGTCATGGGTCTTTAAGACCCACTCATAAGTAGTTGAAGCTATGAATGTTATATCAAAAAATGCCCAGAGTCTACTGATTCTTTAGAGTGACAGCCTCACCAAACCTGGATACATATTTGAGTCACAGGTCCCAATTCAAGGGAAAGACCACATTATGTCAACATGAAATCTGGAAAACCATGGGCTCACGACTTATATGTGAAAGCAGAGAATATGTTGAAACGGAAGAGTAAGGAAAATCAAATCCATCTGGACTGTGGAAGAGCTTTCTCTCTTCCTCCTGTCTGAGTATTGGGGTCTATTCTGACTGCAGCTGTGAATTGGGCATTTGTGCCCAGCCCTGCACTATGCTATGCTGTGGGAATTTACAAACAAATATACAACTAGGTTTTTGCTTTTGAGGAGCT
The DNA here is from genome assembly GCF_036321535.1 of Camelus dromedarius. NCBI lineage: Eukaryota > Metazoa > Chordata > Mammalia > Artiodactyla > Camelidae > Camelus > Camelus dromedarius. The sequence continues at coordinate 13,250,794 of NC_087472.1, forward strand.
TAATGTGACGTTGGGGAGTCCAGGCAAGTTAACCGGAAATTGGTAAATACCAACGCAAGGGAAGAAATGATATTTAACAGCATTTAGTGGAAAAGAAAAGCATTTGCCCAAGGGAAGATGACGTAGGCTGAGGTAGACTTGGAAGGGTCTTTGGAGGACCTCAAAGAAAGATTAGCGTTTGGCTACAAGAACTCTAACCATCAAAGGGAAATTCAAGGGGTCCTTTGCCTATTTAAGATTTTATTTTCTGATTCTTTGGAAGGAAAAGAATCCCCATTCTTACCCCACACAGGAGTTTATACATAGTGGGGGCTCGATAAGCCCCTATTTGAGGAAAATGTCATTGAAGTATAAGCTATAGTCAGAAATGTGCACAAATCGTAAGTGTTCAGTCTGATGAATTTTCAAAAATTAAGTATGTTCTTGTAACCAGCATCCAGATCAATAAATACAATTTGACCAGCACTCCAGAAGCCAATCCGATTCCCCCTCCCAGGCACTGCCTGTCCCCAACCCAAGATTAAAAAGTTTAAGTTTGCCTGGTGTTGAACTTCATATAAATGGAATTTTCCAGCATAAGAGTATTTTCTCTTTTGTGTCAGGCCTTGGACTCAACATTGTGTTGGCAAGATCTGTCCTGTTATTGCATGTAACTGTTCATATAGACCTTTCTGGAAGCATAATCAGACAGTTTCATGATGGTTGCACATAGTTATCATGTGTTGGGAGCACACGAAATTATCCACTCACTGCTTCTGGGAACAATCAAATGGAATAGATATTCATGGGGGCGGGTGGAGCTCAGTGGTAGAGTGTGTGCTTAGCATGCACAGGGTCCTGGGTTCAATCCCCAGTCCCTCCATTAAATAAATTTTTTAAAAAGTAAATAAACCTAATTACCTCCCCCCTCGAAATAAAACAAAACAAAACAAAAAAAAAAAACACCAAATTGAATAGTCATTCAACAGTGAAGAAAGGAATGAATGAAGAGGATGAAGAAATAGACGGGCCTCTGCAGCCAAGTCCTCAAGGGAAATTGGCTCCCAGCAATTAGGTGAAAGGTGAAGGGGATAAGAGGCCTGAGTAGCAGACCTGATTGAGATTAACATAAACCATTAGGTTAACCCGGAGACAAATAGGAGTGGCACTTGAAATTTACATAAATGCTATACCCATCTGCAATCAAGGTTCTGTAGGAAGAGAAGAACTAACAACAACAACAAAAAAAACTTGTAACCCTCATCAAGGCAAAACAATGGTGGCCCTAAACTGTCTTTATCTGGCAGGAAAGAAGGGAGATTTTGGTGAAGATTTTCATCTAAGTTGATACTGAGGTCACCAATGAATGCTGGCACTTAATGCCACCTCTCTTTTGGGGCAAGGATAAATGGATATGCCCTGATGCTATCCCTGCAAATCATTCCCCGCTTCAGGTTCCCCTTTTTGAGTCTTCCTACTGTGTGCCAAGCCCTGGGCCAGCTGTATAGTGGTGAACGGGCCCAGTCTTTGTCCTCATGGAGCTCACAGCCACTACTTCACACTGCACGACAGCAACCTGGCACACACACCAATCACACAGTCACAATTCCAGAGAGAGTTCCTCCAGGGTGACTTTGAGTGTCTTCTTCCCTGCCCCTCTGCCCCAGTACATACCCAAATCCTGGGGCCATGGACTCCTAGTCTCTCCTCTGCCTCCCTCTGCCTGGGCATAACAATGTGATGTGACACTGGGCAGAAGCGCCATGGCTCCCGACTGAAGAAAACTACAGCAAGTTGTTTGGGATTTATTCTCTGAAATAGGCCTCTGTTTAAAGAGTTCTCAGAGACTGTGTGTAGGCTGGGACTATTACCGAGGGCATGTGGGACTGGCGGCCAACACTATGACAACAGAAGCTGCCATTTTTGGTGTCAAATACCTTGCATAATAGCAAAATTATGGAATATTTATTATGGGCCAGACTCTGTCTAAAGGTTTTACATATATTAACTCACTTAGTCCTCACGGGAATCCTATGAAGTAGGTGCTATTAATATCCCCATCTCACAGATGAGGCCACGGGAGCTTTAGCAAATTGCCTTAGGTCACACAACTGGCAAATCAGGGAAGCTGGGATTCTGGTGCTGTAGTCTGGGCTCTAAGCATTTTCCCCATGATCTCTCTTGTGTACAGTGCCTTATTTAGTTCTCTCACCAGTCCTAGGAAGTAGGTGTTACCCCATTTTACAGATGAAGAGACTGTGGGTCAGAGAGATTTGTTTATGTTCTCACAGTTAGCAAGTGACAGAGCAGGATCTGAAACTAAATTTGTTTCTTGGTAAAATCTCATCCTGAAGCCAGTAGAGTAAGGTACAGGGATTTGCTTGGTCTGACCTGGACACGGCCTCTAGCCTCAAGTTTTCATCACTTTGTCCTCTCTTCAGTCAACCAAGGGAAGTGAGTCAAAGTCTGTCGAGGCAAAGCTGAGAGATAAAAACTGTGAATTGATTTCATGAGAGGTCAGAGGAAGGGGACCCAATATTTTTATATTATCAAAAGAAGAATATGGCAAAGTAAAAGCACAAGAATGAGCATGCACGTAGCCTGGTCCTGGATCTCCATTTCTCTCACTTACCAGCCAGATGACATTTGGAAAAGTCACTTAACCTCTCTGAGCCTCGGTTTTCTCATCTGTAAAATGAAGATAATAGTTCCTACAACATACAGGTTTGGGGAGTTATTAAGAAAGAACTCAGGAAAGCCATTCATTGCAGTACCTGGTTTAAGGTCAATGCCTAATAAATGGCCGTTACTATCAGTTTTACTTCTTGCCATGTCTCTCGTTTCCCCCACCCTACGCACAAGGTACACCCTGTGTCTAACCTATGGTCTGAGGCGTAGAGGTACCAGTTTCCATCTGAAAGACATGAAGGCAGACAGGTCATTAGGATGAGGACAGAGAGGCAGAATGCCCAGACAGGCCAAAGCCACTTTCAATTGCAACATGAATTTACAAAATGTAAAATCCTTTTCAAATAGACTGGTTGGCAAATGAAGACTTTTCTAAAACTCTAAACCAGCTTTTATTTTTGTAAAGGAAAAGGTGCTGTAGTGTTTCGCAGCTCCTGAGAGCAAACTGTTTCCCTGGTCGTTAAGGGTGCTTAGCAAAATGATAAATGATGACACAGGCGGCTGGCCGAAGATTGCCCTTTAGGTTCCCAAGATAATCTCCTGCCAGAAACAATTTATGTTGAGTGTTGGATAGCTTCATGAGTACAGAAGGAGTGCTACCTCTTTGCTGCCTTAAAGACAGCGAGTTTGTAGTGAGTGAGTGGGGTCTAGGCAGGCCAGGGGCTACTGTAGCTGACCATCCTGTGGGGTCCCGCAGCTGTAAACTGGACCTACTTAACCTTACTTTGCAGTAGCAAATAGTGGTCTTGTGCAGTCCTGCTCGTCTCTTGCCACTTCTCTGGGGATGCAGGTGGAGCTATGGACTGACTGTACTTCTAAAAGCCTTGTATCTTTTCATAGCATCAGCCAGAAAAGCCGCTTCCTTTTCTCTCTGACTATTTGAACCAGAGTTTCAAATACCACTCAGGACTGAACTAGGAATCAAACGTTATTACTGATAATAATGATTCTAAAATGCTATTTATTGTGCTGGGCACTGGGCACAGCACTTTACCTGCATTAGCCTATTTAATGTTAACAGCCCTGTGGGTTTGGTCCCTGTGAAGACCCTTCATAATATAGATCGGGCCTAGAAAGGCTAAGTCATGTCTGAAGTTCTCCCTAATTAGAAGAGGCAGAGCTAGGGCTGGAACCCAATTTACTTTGACCAGAGTAGAGTGATACTTCCTTTGAAAAGAAAAAGAATTTTCTGGATTCTGGTGACTGTTGTTATTTTGGAAATTAGTCAATTGGTGTATGTATTCTCAGCATGTCTCAGCAACTCCTAATGGAAACAGAATTTGGAGAGGGAACCTCCCAAACCCGGATGTGATGAGGAATAAAAGTGAAATGGCTTTATAGCACTTTTAAAAACCAAAACAACGGTTATACATGTCCTGTTTCTGTTGTCTCCATTTTAATTTTAAAAAGATCTTATGGAGTTAAAACAAATTATTTTTAAAAGTGTAAGACCAGAAAGCACATACAGAATGATTACAGAAACACAGAAGTGTTTCTGTACAAGAGAAATTTTAAATGAATTTCAATGAAGTGAAAAAAAAAAGCAGAACACTGAATGCTTTTATTGGAAATGAGCTACACTTGAAGAATTACTTTGCAAGCCCCTAAATTTCAAGTTCTAATAGCTGTCAGATAGCATTGTCATATTGTGGAGGGAAATGTGCTCACTTTCTGTAGATGGGCCTATTTCTGGCACTTACTAGTTGAAAAATCACTTGTAAAGAACGAGGTAAAGGATAATATGAAAGGTTTCGGGATTCAGGAAGTACTTTCTCCTGGATTTCATTAAATCTAATGAGTCAGATCAGTTTGGAGTCTTCAAATTTTGTGTGTAGTATTTTTTTTTAAAAAGAGAATATCTATTGGATCACTAATGAAAAAAGAAAAACACACACACAATTTTCTTTCCTCTCTACTCCTCCAAAAAAGCTCTTAAAAAATAGAATCAAATCGTTTTCAAAAGCATGCCTTCAGTGGCCATTTTATTTGCCACCAAATGTCTGGCTTGAGCTCACTTGAAAATCCTAGTGTGCAGCCATACTGAGGGCCTCCCGTCTTAAAGTGAGAGTCCAGAAAGGAAATCGTCATGGCCTTTGTATCCCAAGTCAATCTGAAAACGTCATGGCTTTCATGAGGACTCAAGTTAACTCAGCACGCACTACATGCAAGACGCACTATACTACGTGCTGGCAAGGGCACACAGACGGCTAACGTCCAGTTGTTGCCCACAAGGAAATTTGTCATCTAGTGAAGACACATGGAATCCACAAAGCAGGAGCCAGATCCCTGGGACAGATCTCTCTGGGCTGCTATTTTGTATCCATACCATGATACCAGGTAACATTCTCTAATTCTGTGAATGTGAATACCCCAGGAATAACACAGACCATAACTGCTGGAAAAGTTCAGAGGGGAAAGGCTGCTGTATATGAAGACATCCTCCAGCCCCACCTCTCCACCCCCAAAAGATACACATGGCGCTACGCTGACTGGCATCTTTAAATGATTAAACTATTTCTGAGGGAAAAGCTTAGAAAATTTAAAATGGCACTTTTCAGGCCATAGTCACAGGAAGCAGGCACCTCCTTGTGACTGCCCCATACTCTGAGTAATTGGGCCAGGTTGGAATAGTCAGTCCACAGACGTCATGTCTACACCACCATAAACATGTACACAAATCCAGAGCATCATCTCAATGATGTGTTTTATCCACGGAGTTGTTTGGGATCTTGCAGATGTAGCCTCCAGAGAAAAGGAGCAAAATGTACATTTTTGAGTTTCTGTTCAATTAGGAGGAGGATTTGTAATTCTCAAGTCTAATGGACTTGATTCCCTTCTCAAAACCAAATTTAGAAAACTTTTCTACAGGTCAGCGTGGTGATAATGCTAGTGATAAGACGCTGTGCGCTAATCATCGTGCGAGGATCTGGGGAGGCCCCAGAGAGGAATGACTCTACATACCTGACCTTTGAAGATTTCTCTGCCTGGTGGGGAAGACAGAGTGCTAAACCAAGGGTTGCTAATTTTTTTTTTTTCAGTTAAAAATGGGACCTCATACTCAACAAAAGTTGCTAGTCAATGGTTTAGTGTGGGAAATTTAGAGCTCAAATATTGACAGGGCCTAGACAAGAGACCAGGCGGGTCTGGCAGAGACTGGAGAAGTGGAGGAAATGGAGAAGGTCTGTGCTGTGGGGCGGGGGAGGTCGCAGCTCAGTCCTAGCAACGGCTTCCTCGGAGAAATGGTTCAGAGTTGCCAAATCTTTTGCTTCCCCCGCCCCTCCACAATCCAGAAATCCTGATTATTAATAAAGTGAAATCTCTCTCAATTTTTTAATGTTAGCAGCTAATTTAAAAATATCTTTTTAGCACTGTGCCAGGGCCAGCAAGACTTCTCTGTGAGCCCACTGCAGAAGTCTGCAAGCTGCCGCTGTAGCATGCTTGCTTTAACAAAGTCACGCTGCTAACTGGGCACATGACTTACTCAAAGTCTCTTGACTTCTCTGGGCCTCAGTTTTGTCACCTGGAAAATGGGGTTAAATATATATTTTCTCAGACTATGATAAGGAATCTAATGAGATTAACAATGTGCAAGTGATTAAGAAAAGTTTTTTTAAAGGCACAAAGGGTGGGACTCCTGAGATACTGTAGCTTTGGTTGCTTTGTCTAACCAGCTCATTCTAATTCAGAACAGTCCCAATGTTTCAAATGGATCCTAACAGTCTTGTCATGTTTTTGAGATGGAGCCTTTCTATATAGGTGAACTTATTGCAAATGCACTAATTTCCACGTGACATAAACACTGGGTTAATGGGTTCTGAGTAAATAATAAAACTACATTCATGTGCATCTGATTTGGCAATTATTTAGAATCATATTAGATCCCGTCTGATGCAGAAGACATAATTGGCCTTTCTCAGAACTACAGATTAGCACGTTTGTTCTCCCTATTCAAACGGAGAGAACTCAATTTTATAAATAGAGAGATTGATATGGTCTTCACATCAGTTCCGGGAAATGTTTTAAATGGTGAAGTTTGGAACATCTCTTTAATTCTGTTCTGGTCATCCCACTCCTAATCACATCACTCAAGCAACAGCGACAAATAACTTCAATTTCTAATAAACAGCTGCATTAAGGCCAGTTAAGCTGGAAAGTCCATTGTGGAGATTGCAGCTCAGCCGAATGACAAGGCAAATCAGTCCTGGAGTTTTACCCCAGCTATTCCGCTGGTCTCTTTTAGAGAAAAAAACATGTTGCTCCATATGGTTTCTGTGGGGTCAGATTTGGTGCTGATGTTTTAGTTTAGTGCCTCAAACATCAGAAACCAACTTTTAGAAGGTGCTGCAAGAATCTGGGCAGGATGAATCTCCGAAATTAGCTCTCTTTGGTTAAGACTCTTGTGAGGAATGTCTGGCTTTAGAATAAGGTCGAGTTTCATTTGAAAAGAAAATTTTGCTTTTTGATTACTTGCTTTGAAAACTCCTTTCCCCTTAATTCTATCAGTTTTTCTATACTTCCTTCCTGTTTTTATAATCAAAGAGGCCAAAATGTCCCTTTCACTCTGCATAAGGAAATCAAGCTGGATTATGGGGAAAAAAACCCCCATAAAATTTGTGATTGAAAACTCCCACAGATTGTGCCTGTGTAGGCAAATCGATCTATAAAAGGAAACGATCTATCTAATGTGAAACTCCTCTACACAGAGTTTTCAACGAACACATCATGCCACGGAACAGATCAGGGACCCTTGCAGCTGTGATTTCGATTCCTTTTTTTTTTTTTTTTTTTAAATCCGGAGATAGCTTCCCTAAAGGAGAATAGCTCCTTTGGAGACCTTTCTGTGTTTCAGGTTCTTTCATAAGCTCTACTTGGCCACTAATTTGCTTCCATGGAGAGGCGACTGGAACACACCACAAAAATAAGCCACTGAGCATGTGGACAGACAAATTTTAAAGCATTAATAAACGGACTTTTTGGAAAAAATTTAAAGCAAGGAAAATTCTTTATGGCTTACTGATGTGAAATCTTGTCATAAAAAATGCTAGGCAAAAGAACTGAGAAGAAAAGATCAAAAACTGACCTACTTCTGATTATTTTGCCCGCTCTGACCTCATACAAATACCACCATATGCATATTGCTTCAAAATGGAACAATATTGAAACCCAAGGCAAGACCTGCCAAAGCACAGACTGAGGCCACAACAAAACACTGGTCACCAGCATCAAGATTCATTGCATTTTTCAGTCTTGGCTAGTCTGGTTTTCTGTTATTCCAAAAATGTATAACACCTGATTTATTCAGTCGTACAACCCTTTGTCAAAGTGGTAGGCCTCCTGAAGCACACACAGAGAAATAAAATGTTTATATGAATATCTCTGTATCTATATAATATTTTATATATAAGCAAGTTACAAAGCGTTACCCTGAAAACAGGATTTTTCTTTTTCAGTGCCACTAGGCACTATTAATTCCTTACAGCGGAAGTAAAATAATGCAATTATGATTAACTAAACAACTACTGTTTTTTTTTCTAAAATACAACTTTGAAAATATCCAGTTAGAGGGAGCAATATCCAGTTAGAGGGAAATATTTTAAATATTTTACCACCAAGCCAAGTAGCCTCTATAACATGCGTGGGGAGAACCCCAAAAACAGAAAGCAACAGTCACTTTCCTTCCCTGCCTTTAAGTGGACATTTCTGTACATGCTAATCACTCCGCTGTTGATAAGAAAAAGACATGAAATTCAATAAACCTATTCTATTTCAAATAAACAAGAGTCATAAAGACTTCTCAATATTTCCATATTTTAAAATAAATTTACAGCTATCTTTCAGCACTACACATAACAATTTATTGTACCTGAATATTTACTTCAGTTGACTAAAGTCCATATGTGTCAAATAAACCTGAAAGACACTCGTTTTTTTAATCTGATTCTCCCAGTTAAACAATATAGTAATTAGTCACAAATTTCATAAAAGTTACAGGGATGTAATAGCAGCTTGTAAATTGCGTTGCACTGCATAATATATGATTCCATAAATCATCACAAAGCATAAAATAATGAGCAAGACCAAAGGCTGGGTAAAAATTAAACTCTAAAACAGGATTTCAACAAAATTTATCATTTTATCTTTTTTAAGAAGCTATGACTGGACATCTAAAAATAAAAGGAGAAATTGTTTATAAAAAGACAACCCATTTTGTTTAGATTACAGCCATCTTTGGAAATGGTAGAGATATACAGAGAAAACAGGATCATGCAGCCACTGATTTCCATTTTTAAGAGGAATTATTAGCTAACCAACCAGTTCAGATTTGATTACATATAAAAGGCCTCAATTTCACATGGGGGAGGGAAAGGGATAAGGGATCAGGGTGATGGGGGAAAAAACCATAAATAGCACTTACTCAATCACTAACAAAATCAGAAATCGAACTGGTTTTTAATCCTCATAAGTGACATTAAAGCAGAAGAGGCATCTAGTTGCGTTGCATATATTTACAACCTCATTAAGAATATTTTGTCTCTATTTTCTTCCACTAAATTCCCTTTACTGGAATCACAAAAATGACGTAAGATTAACCAAAATGTGCAATTTGAAAATCTTTCCAGAAAATGCTTTCTATTATCTTTATTTATTCTTTCTGGAGTCTGGGGGCAATGGTACTCGATCTCTAAGTTAGCTACTATTTGCCATAAGCTCCTGGTCCCCCACTTTCTGCGTCCTTCTCTCAGAAAGGCCAATACAGAGTGCTGAATATTTTCCACCTAGACACAGATACATAAAAACAAATAGTCTTACATTTACTAAGTGTCCTAGACAACAAAGAGGAGACAAAGTTCTATCTTAAAGACAGAATAAAGCACAATTTCAATGAAAACTACCATAAGTATTAATATTGATAGCATTCTAAGGAGATACACATGCGATTATTCTTTGTTATTTTTCATCAAGTAACGTATGTTCCTTTTTTGCATCTGTACCGTCAAACTCCAAAGAAATCACCCCAAACCAATAGAAAATTCCATTCAGATATCAAAATAGTCTTACCAAAATCCTTGAAATCACCCAACCGACTTTTTAGAATAACAAGTTTTTTAAATTGTGTACATATGAATTATACTAAAAACCTCTCCAAACTTCACTTAATTTCATTTATAGCCTCTGAAAACGTGAAAACTTCTTTAATACCCTGGTGCCCCCTTTTGGTGTAGAAAGATCAAGGCATTTTTTTCAATTAAAAAAATCATATACACTGTACGTATTCATTCACAAGACAGTAGTGTTTAACTTGGGAAAGGTCGATTCACACTGCAGATGGCTCATGGTTATTAGAGCTTTTGTTCTGCCTTTACTGTTACCAGTTATTGATCTAAAACATGTGCAAACAAACAAAGCTAACTCTTTCAATGGGAAAGGAAAAGCGTCCTTTCCCTTAGACAATTGGCATAGCACCGCTCTGATTCCTCGAGTTCTCGTCCCAGTCTTCATGGTAAATAAAGTGACCCGTTACCTTTGCTACAGGACATTCAATGGCTCGCTGACGGCTGCATTCAGAAGATATGTTTTTGTCTTCGATACATTTATGCTGTATGTCTGTCTATCATCCTGAGGAAAGAAAGGCTGGTGAGCATGTATAGATCCTAACATCTATTGACGAACAGCAAGTCCAAAGCAGGGAGACACAGTCTAGTAAACAAGCTTTGTCAAAAGGGGCAATAAAAGTTAGCATTTTAAAGAGTTTGACCAAAATTTAAGAAAAGGGAAAAAAATGAAATAACCTTACGACTTTTCATATGTTAGAGCTGGTAATTATGCCTCGGAAATAAGTTCTTTCCACGTTCACCAGCACTGTGTGAAGACGACGAGCTGATTTCCAGCAGGGATATTGAATCCTTCCATCTGAAGGACCAATCAAGTGTGAAGTACAGTATAGTTTTAGATTCAATTGAAAGGAAAAAGCTTGACTACTAGTTCATAGCATGACAACTTTCATGGATTAGTTCAGACCCTATTCTCCTCCCTGAAAGGGTATCACAGCATGAAGACAGTTTTCAATGCACTAAACTTTAATAGCTGAGTGGGGGAGCCAAAGCTTCCCTTTGGTCTCTATAGAAACAGTATAGCCCAAATTTGAGGCAAAATTAAGGTCTTTGGTCTTAGGTGCCGTATCTCCCCTCAGAGGTTCCTTTTCACAAACAGACTTTGGCCTTTATCAAACGTACACTCTTTTGGGGGTTACTGTAAAAGGGAAGAGGCAAAACCTACTTCATTATTTGCCCCTCTGAACTCCACACAGGCGGCCATTTCAATGAAACACCAGCGAGCCACCCCGATGTGTGGCTCCTGGTGTCAAAGGCAGGTGGGATCATCTGTAAGGAAAGCCTTTGCTCTTTGTTGTGTTGGCGGTGGTGGCGGTTGTTGACAGAAAGCACATGGCCGGCCGGCCGGCAGGCCAGGCCCAGGCCGCGGCGCTCAGGCTGGCGCAGGCCCGCCCCCTCTTCTCCCTCGGCTTCCTCACGTCCCTCGGCCTCCCTCGGGGACTTTCCCACAGCAGCCCCGGAATTCTTCCCCCTCCCCAGCCCCCAGCTCCTAACAGTGCCCTGTAAGAGAAAGAGTTGTTCCAACCACCCTGGAGGGGTGCGAACGGTGGCACAAACGAGACACTTTATTAAGAATCTACCAGGCTTGAATGTCCCTTGTCAGAATTCCCAGTCAAAGGCACCGAGACCCTAGAACTGGAGGAGTTTCTTCTAACAATACAGTTTTACTTTCCACTCCTGTCAGCTGCATCTGAACTTACCTAAAACGTTATTTTGGTTCTTTCCTTTCCTCCTTGTTAACAACTTCCTCTCCAGGTTCAGGACTCCTTTACTGATAAGAAAATGCACCCTCCTCATCTGCCTAAGGAACCGGACCCCAAACCTGTGATGCAGAAGTTCTAGGATTCATTTCCCTGGAAGCTTATAACCACCACAGTAGGGTGGGGACTGGGGCAACTTCTCATCCCTCAGTGGTGCTCATGTGTTTAGATACTGATGAGAAGACCTCTAAAGAATATGAATTAGGGGATGTCAGAAATGGCTTTCTTCAGAAAATCCTATTAAGGATATGATAGAAGAACTGGCTTGGAAATCTATCAAACGAGCCTGTAAGAGCTATCGATGGAACCCAAACCCATGGTTGGGGTCCCCTTGTCTAAAACGTCACATTCATATCATGCCAGCAGTACTACAATATAATTGTTAACTAGCATCTGGACTTCTAGAACTCTCAGGAAGGAGCTCAAAAACATTTTTTATACTGAAAAAGCTGCCCTTTGGTATCCAGCATCGAACAACATGGCCAAAATGGACAGCCTGCAGAATTATTCCAACTGTGAGGTGGCTACTTGGGTTGCCACCCAAAAGGAGACTGATGCTATTAATAGCTGGAGATGATAGATAGATAGATAGATAGATGATAGATAGATAGATAGATAGATAGATAGATAGATAGATAGATAGATAGATTGATTAGATAGATTTTATATCTATCTATCTATCTATCTATCTATCTATCTATCTATCTATATATATAAAGAGAGAGAGAGAGAGAGTCATTTTTCACACTTGAAAGCCAAGAGGCATTGGCGAAAGAAGAAAGACACAAGAAATGGGCTGAGTCATTGACAGCAGAAACAGCAGAGATTAGAAGCAGGGATGGATGGAGAGGCTATGGTGATGGTGGCATAGATAGCAATAGCAGATCACAAGTGAGAAGCAGTGATGCCCGAAAGTTTCTCAGGGCATCCCAACCTAAAAAGTTTCACAGAGCAGAGAAGAGAGGACACTTGCCACATACAGAACAGAGTGATACACTCATTCAAGCGTCCCTGCATCCCATCCATATATAGTTCCATCTATGGGGCACCATATTTTAAAAAGCACAGACAAATATAGTACCTTGTAGAAATATTTTCATCAATCACCATTTACAATTTTAAAGTTGGTGTATAAATCTCAAAGTACCTAGAACACTTATCAATTCAGACAGGCTCATTCCTCTGAAGGTGCTATATAGCCAAGGTAGTCCTGGAATATTTGTGATTCACTAGTTTTATTTTATTGATTGAAATTATTTCCAAAGCTTATTATTATTTTTAAATGGCCTAGCATTGAGCCATGTACACAATAGGCACTCTATAACTGTGTGTTGAGTGAGTAAATAAATCATAAAAAAGTCAATAGTAAAATAACCAAGAAGGGTGTCCTCTGGCCAGATTCTTGAAATAATTCACTCATGTACTCATGCATTCAACCAGCATTTACTGACTGGGTAATGCACATAATGGTTGTGGGTGTGTGTGGGTGTGTGTGTTGTGGGGTGCTGGGGTTGACAAAGGCCAGCATGATGTACAGAAAAACCCTGCTAGCATCCATCAATTTAATATCCATTTGTTAGATCTAGCAGAGTAATATGAAAATACAAATGGCCAAGAAACACTTGAAAAAATATTTTCACTAATAATAAAAAAGACAATCAAAACAATGAGATAACAGATTGATAATTGCTTGTAGTAGAGTTGGTATAGGTAGACAAACAGCCTTTCAGGAGGGAAGTTTGTCAAGTTTAAAAGCACACATTAACTCTCAGGCTCAGTAATTCCACTCTGAGGAATATATCCTAAGGTAATAATTAAAGACATACACTAGATTAAACTACAAGGATTTCATTGCGATATTATTCACATTAATAAAATATAAGACAACCTGAAATAAGGGCTTGAATGCTTTATGCTACAGTCATACAATGAGATTAATTAAATAGCTATTATAAACTACTTCTTTTTAAATTGAAGTACCATCAGTTACAATGTGTCAATTTCTGGTGTACAGCACAATGTCCTAGTCATGCATATATATACATATATTCATTTTCATATTTTTTAATTAAAGGTTATTACAAGATATTGAACATAATTCCCTGTGCTATACAACAGAAACTTCTTTTTTAAATCTATTTTTATATATAGTGGCTAACATTTGTAAATCTCAAACTCCTAAATTTATTCCTTCCCACCCTCTTTCCCCAGTAACCATAAGATTGTTTACTATGTCTGCAAGTCTGAGAAACCACTGTTGAGAAGAATATTAACATGGAAAGATATTCACAAAATACTAAGTGAGAAGTTTTTTAAAGATATTTATTGATTTTGATCATCAAAGTGATTCATATTTATAATAAGGCAAACAAAATTGAAGAGAATTGAAAGTAAAAGTCCACTATGGTACCAGAAATAAGAATTGTTAGCAGTTTGGTATACATGCTTCCAGACTTATTTCTTTTGCATATACAAATGTAATCAAGTCAGTTAGACTAACAGAAGTCATGGAATAAAAAGATATTCACTGTTTATTTCAAATTCAGGTTTAACTGGGCATCCTGCATTTTTAATTTGCTAGATCTGGCAATACTAGTTCAGAGGCAAAGCAAGGAGATGAGAAAGAGGAAAGGGAGACAGGAAAGTTCTTTCCTGACTGGTACTGTTGTAAATTGGCTTTTCACCAGCAGGTGGTTAACACTGACTCTTTCCTGGATGCTTTTGTGATTTCATGGATGCTTGTGAGACCCCTGCATTGCAGAGGATCACTGGCTACCAGTCTGTACATTTTCACCTGCCTCTTCTTTCCTTCCTGAGCCTAGGTTTCCTGGCTTCCTTAGCCAGCTTTTTGTTTTGTTTTCTTTGAGTCGCCAACATTTTATTTTGAAAAAACTTTCAAACTTACAGAATAGTTTCAAGTATAGTGTAATGAACTTTTACCCTTTATGCAGATCCATTAATGGTTACTATTTTGCACACTTGACATCACACACCTCTCTCTCCTTCCCTCTCTTTCCACACATGCACACACACATGCATATTTTTATCATTATTATTGTTGTTTTGCCGGGCTATTTAGGAGTAAGTTGCCAATATTCTGAATTTTTGTCGCTAGATACTTCTCTGTAAATCTCCTGGGTACAGACAGGTACATTCTCTTGCAGATATATATATCTAAATTATCAGGTGTGGGAGGTTTAGCGTTGATATAATATTGTTATCTAGTATATAGCATTGATATAATATTGTTATCTAGTATACAGATAGCCCATATTCAACTTTGATCAATGATATTCTTTATAGCAATTTTCTTTCAATCCAGGATCACATAGTGTTTAGTTCTTATACTTTTCCTATGCCAGCTGCTTTTGACCATTTTAATTCAACTACCCTACCAGACCCCTGTTTCAGGAACGATTAGACCATCTTTCCCAGCCTCATCTGTCTGAGACAATTCAGACTGGTTATCACAACACCAGGAACCATTCCAATCTATAAAGAGGGTCTGAGAACTGGAGTCACCCTTCTATAATATTCCACAATATTTTGCCTTGTCGGAGGGACTGCGCTGGTGATGGATTTGCCTAAAAGGCGGCACAGCCCACGGTGACTGTGAGGTCCACCTACAATATCTGGGAGCAGTCAAGTCAACCCTCCAACAGAGCCCCACCCCCAGGTGAGCTGGGCCACCTTATCTACATTCACCTTAAAATTGATGGCAGCTTCAAATCACAGTAAGCAAACTCCTTCCCTCAGACTGACTGAGCACTCTGATGGAGAATGACCATTATGAGCAGGTTGGAAATGCCTTCAGAAAGCAGTTATATCAGATGGAGTGACCACGACACTATAGTTCACGTAGCAGACCACTCCATCTGAACAGTCACCGTACAGAAGAGAAAAAGAACCCTTAAATTGACCCTCGTGGACACAGAAGTCGTCTCCCTAGAGCAGCCATAGCAAATAGAACATGTCCTAGACAGTGTGTGCTTAATAAGGGCTGGTACAACTTTACAAAAAAAATTATATTTACAACCAGACTTCTCCAGTTTCATAATCTGTGTACTTACCATTTCTTTACAGGTATCTCCAATGCAACAACCCCAAAGAGAATTCCTGAATTTCATTTTTCTCAAAGCCTATTCCTTCTCTAATCTTCCCTATCTTACAGGTAGAACTCCACTGTCTCCTCCAGTCTGTGACAGTTTCTCAGTATTTTCTTGTTTTTCGTGAGCGTGAGAGTTTTGAAGCGCACAGGTCATGTATTTTGTAGAACATCCCTCAATTTGGCTTTGCAGATGTTTTCTCATGATTACACTAAGCTTACAAATTTTTTGGAAGACTGTCACAGATGTGAAGTGCCCTTTTCATTGCATCATATAAGGGTATGCATGATAGGACAGCAATAAGAATGAACGAATTACAACTCTAATCAACAACATGGATTAATCTCACAAAGGAAGAAGCCCTATACAACACAGTACATAGAGGATGATGTC
Organism: Camelus dromedarius; assembly: GCF_036321535.1. Lineage (NCBI taxonomy): Eukaryota > Metazoa > Chordata > Mammalia > Artiodactyla > Camelidae > Camelus > Camelus dromedarius. The sequence goes on from NC_087472.1 coordinate 13,266,832, forward strand.
ACAAGACTAAATTTATTTATGCCATTAAAAATCATGAGACTGATTACCCTTGGGGGAGTGGTGACTAGAACGAGGCAGAAAGGGGCTTTTGGGATGCTGAGTTCTCTTTCTTGATTTGGGATCTGCTTAGTAGGTGTGCTCACTTTGTCATAATTTATTGCGGTTTACACTTATGATTTGTGCACTTTTATAAATGGGTGTTGTACTTTGATTAAAAGTTCAAAAAATGTTTCCCTGAGGGTCAGAGGACCTGGGTTCACATACTGGCACTGGCACTTACTGTGCTAGCTATGTGATCTCAGGAAACTTGGCCTCTCTAGCTTCAGCTTCTTCATCTATAAAATGGGATAACAACATTTTCCCAAGGGTGTTGTGAGGATTAAACTATGTTATATACACAAAAAAAAGTGATCCTAATTTCTAAACATCACATAGTGATTGCAGTGTGGATCCTGATAGATTCCAGTGAGAAGAGAAAGAATTTCACATTTCTCTCTATAGAGCCTGGACACCAGGGCAAAAACAATAGCCAGAAAATGGTATGATAAGTGGTTACAGCTTCTAGGGAATGTGCAAGTAATTATGACTAAAACATAATTAGATATGGAGCAATCTCTAGTTTCTAGTGTACTCAGAATTAATTTTTCTGCACTTTAGCTACATTTCCATATGATCAGGAAAAAGGTATATTCAAATAATGACGTAGGTAGTTGAAGGCAAACCTCATTTTATTTTAGATTTATGGCTATTTCTTACCAAATATATTTTAATTCAAAATAATAAGATATGCTTAAATGCTCTAAGAGTGGACCCTATTAATTTTTTAAATATTGATGGCCAGAAGAAGAGAGAAAATGGCCATTTTAAGGTTGAAAGCAGTTTTTCTCTGTTTTCCTATGAGTGGATGCACAGTCCTCATTTGGGGTAAATATTTGGATGATGTGGTAGCAACCTTCCAAGATGACCTCAGTGATTCCTGCCTCCTGATATCACACCCTTGTGTAGTAATCTCCCACATTAGACCTGGGTTGGTCCATGTGATCAATAGAATATGGTAGAAGTGTTGGTATGTCATTTCTGAAATAAGGTTATAAAATATAATGGCCTCCATCTTGGGTTCTCTCTTGCTAACTCTTGAATCACTCACACTGGGGGAAGCCAGTTGCCTGTCAAGAGAACACTTAGGCAGTCTATGGAGAGGAAACAGCCAGTGAGGAACTAACTAGCAATCACAGGAGTAAGCGTAGAGGCAGATGCTCCTGCCGTCAAGACTTCAGATGAGACCGTAGTCCCAGCCAAGACCTTGACTGCAACTTCAGGAGAGATTGTAAACCAGAAGGACCCACCTACCCAAATCCTGAATTCCTGATGTACAGAATCTCTGAGACAATGTTGTTTGTCTTAAGGGGTTAAATTTGGGGGATAATTCCTTACATAGCAATAGATTGCCAATAGAGATGCTTAGTTTCTCTATGTAAATATAAAACCAGAATCTAATTTCAGAATGGGGAAGTTTGGGAAAATGTGGAGCTAAACAGATTTGCACAATAATGTAAAAAGTCATCAGCTGTCCTCATTACAAGCTTGCATCTCTTTAAGGATTCTGATAGTGACATGAAAGTAAGAAAGAAAGGAGATTCTTCTTTTTCTCTGGTGTATAGGGGGAAGGTATTGGGACCCTGACTAGAGTATATGGTCAAGGTCATTCCCAATGAAGACAAGTAGGTTGGCTCCAGACCACAGTGGTGGGCCGGCGGCTAATAAGAAGGCAGGCTAGTAGGAAGTCATTGGCACAGTTAAATTGACTGTAGGGCAAATGGACTGTAGAAGCCACATTGTCTAAAATACAATCTTAAGCTTTTCTCCTAACTGTTAAAATTCTTCTTGTTGTGCCAAACCTCCAGTAAAAAGAAGGTCTTGTGATAATGATTCCACTCCAGCAGTATGGGGGTGGCCGAGGTGGCCTACAAACATAGAAGTCTATGGTGACTAGTGATAACCAGGACATATATGTCACTATTCTATGGGGATTCTCAAAAATACATGGAGAAGAGAACCCAATAAAAGACTAGATTACTGGCAATCATGGAATGTGCAAGCCCAAATTACAGTGGCCTGGTTTTAAAGGGGAGGGTGAATGAACCTCAAACACTAGAGAAGTTGGAGAGAAGAATGATGATGTTCCTGTCATCTCCATCTGTAGCTTTGCACAAGGTCTTATTGCTCCTTTAAGAATCAGGAAAAGTAGAATTAAGTTTCAAGTTTTGATTTTTAGTGGACATTCTGGGTTGACAACCACAGTGTTGGTTCTTTCTTTTTCTTTCCTAACAGAATCCCAATTTTGATCAGGGGTCCATCCCTCCCCTATGAAGCCATGTGGTTCTCAAAGTGTGGTCCGCCGATCAGCAGCATCAGTATCACCTAATAACATGTCAGAATTGAAAATTCCTGGTCCCCACTAGGACCTACCAAATCAAAAACTCTGGCTGCAGCCAAGCATTTTGTGTTTTAAAATAAGTCCTCCAAGTGATTCTGATGCACGCTAAAGTGACAACCATTGGCCTAAGGGGATCTGACTCCCTTAGTGATATCTGGGTTGGGAATGGTCACATGACCTGATTCTGGTCAATTACATTTGAAGAGAGGACTCCTGTATGGCTTCTAGGAAAAGTTTGCTCATTGCTAAACTAGAGGGATATAAAAATATGGTCTCTCTACATCTTCCAGGTGGTGTTATATTTGGAACTGTTGCAGCCATGTTGCTACAAGCCTAAGGACAAAGCTTATGCTGAGAATGGCATAGAGATGGAAAGATAGAGATGGAAACATCCCATGGTTTTCATAACATCACTGAAAATCAATTAAATAAAAATCTGCCCTATCTCTGGTCTTTCTGTTTTGTGAGATAATATGTTTCAGTAAAAATAGATAACGAATGAGCCAAGGGCAAAACTAAGAGAAAGATGGAGGTGGGGATGAGGGTTGGGGGTAGATGATATTTAAAGGGAAAAGAATACAAGAGGGCTAAATGTTTGGAAAACCTGAGCAGCTGAATCAGTGCAGAGTCACAAGAAGACCTGATCACTGAATCATGACAGCTATATATGTTTAAAACTGCACAAAAATACAAGACAGAATGGGAAAGGGCCCCAACAGCTACACAAACTCTAGGCCTCAATTCACTCAACTTTGAGAGGTGCTCCTAGTTTAATAAGCAACTAAGATTATCACTAAATATTGCTTGACATTCTGCTTCTCAGCTTCATTCTTCACGAAGACAGCACTTACTGTGTTGGGTGGGTGATACTGGCTGTAGAGCACCTGTCCTGGACAGAGTTCAAGCAAGCCACTTCAGAGGCAGCAGAGATCCCTGGGGCCACCACAGCTGGCTGCCTTGCAGTTAATTATGATGGTTTCTAGTTCAACGATCTGTGACTAGAATATTGAATGGTTAATAAAACAGGCTTTAGAACAATCATGCCTGAGGCAGGGAGAAAACGGTTGGGGCCATCCCCTCAAATAAAGTAAGTATGTGAAGAGCAGGTTTGGGGGTGTCATTGATTTCTTTTGTTTTTATTCCATCCAATGCAATGGAATGTTCCTTAAACCAATGGTTTTACTGGTACTGAATTTTAACAGTCAACTGAATTTTAACAGTCAACAGGAATTTACTGAAATGCCCACTGCACCTCCTGAAAGAAATGAGAAAAACTGGCAACAGGTTGGGCCTCAAGACTGGCTGGCATCACAAGGGCTGTGTGTCAGCCTGACCAGTCCAGAAACACCAGAAACATCAAACAATGGATTTGTGAATTCAACAGAGATGGATTTGTAAGCTGTAAAGTCAATTAATTATTTGTTGAGGAAGCTAGTAATTTATTCAATAAACATTATCAAAGATCTACTATGTATAAGACTTTGTGCTGTGTTCTGTGAGATACATAAAGAACAATACACAATCCCTATCTTGTCTTCCAGTAAACTATGATCTAGTGAAAGATGACAAACTATATAAATAAATCAATTTACTAGTAGTTTAGGGTCAATATCTTACTAATGGTACAAAGTAGAGGTACAATACTTGAGAGGAAAAAGTCATTTGTAACTCAAATAGTTAAGGAATATATTATGAAATGTCCACTTGAACTAGACATTGAAGGAGGAATTTGATGTTGGTCTACGAAAGTCGAGGTAATAGTAAGCTAGACAGAGGAGAGACACGCGCAAAAGAGCTGTGGCATGAGGTTGCTTTAAACAATAATAACTTGTTTTATTGCTTTTGTGAGTTATTTTTTTAAATTCTATGTTCTAATTCTCCATTCCTTTTGTATAAGAGCACAGTCAGGTCTTGGAGACTGATACTATATCCAGCAGCCTTTCTTATTCCAAATGGTTTGCAAATTCTCTTGGATTTTTACATAAATTATCTGTGAATAGTGGCGGTTTTGTTTTCCAATCCACGGCATTTTTTCTTGTTTTATTACTGTTGCTATAACTTTAAATAAAATGTTGAACAGGAATTTAGCAACATATACCCTTGTCTTCTACCTGAATTTAAAGTGAATGTTTCTAATGTTTCACCACTAAAAATGAGGTTTACTATATTTTTCTGGTACTCTATGTCAGGTCCAGGAAGTTTCCTTCTATTCTTGCTTGCCAAGAGTTTTTTTTTCCTAATCATGGATATGATTTAACTTTATGAATATTTTCCTCTATCTATTGCACTGATCATGCTTTTCTCTTCTTTAAACTGTTAATATAGTGATTTAAGTTAATAAATGTTCTAATGTTAAATTCTCCCTCTTTTTTGGCTTAAAAAAACTTTGGTCATAATCTATTTTTTTCCATATCTTGCTTGATTCAGTTTGCTGATAACTTATTTTGGATTTTTATGTCAGTGTTTACAAATGAGATTGGCCCATAATTTTCCTTCCTCATACTGTCCTAATTCAGGCAAGAATAGCATGAGAAAGGAGTTAGGAAGTGTTCCTTCCTTTCAATTCACTGGGAAAGTGAATGCATGAGATTAGTATTACCTGTTCCATTAATACTTGGTAGAAACTGTCTATATAACTACCTGGGCCTGGTTTTATCTTAGCAGAAAGATTTTTTAAACAATGATTTTTATTGTTTAGAAGACAATGAAATTTCTCTATTTCTTCTTTCATTTCAGTAACATATTTTCCTAGGAATTTATCTGTTTTATCCATGTTTTCAAATGAATTAATATTAAATTGTTCATAATAACCTCTTATTATCTGCTTAATTTCTGAAGCAACTGTATTTTCATTCCTAGTTTTATTGTGCTTTCTATCTTTTCTCAATATTAATTTTTTTCAGAAGTTTGTGTATTTTATTAGTCAGAGAAAGTTTTGCCTTTAATGACCCTATCACATCTTTAATTTCCATTTGATTTTTGCTCTTTATTAACTCTTTCCTTCTACTACTAATTTTATTTATATGTTCTTATTCTAATTTCTTAAGTTGAATTCTTCACTCATTAATTTGCAGTCTTTCTCCTTTATTTATATAAGCATTTAAGGCTGTACATTTCCTTTCTAAGCTCTACCCATTCCCCTCTAAGTACTTCTTCAGTTGCATTCCTTATGTTTTGGTATATAATGTTTTCATTATGATTTAGCTCTATTTTCTATTATGGTTTCTTTCTTTGATCCACGGGAGTTTTCAAACATACACAAATGTAGAGGAAAGCAGGCAATAAACTACCATGTATCCATCATCCAATTTTTTTTTTTTTTTACCGAGGTAAAATTCACAAAACATAAACATTTTAAAGCATATGATACAGAGGTATTTGGCACATTCACAATGTTATGAAACCAACACCTCTATCGAGTTCCAAAAGATCTTCATCACTCCAAAAGGAAACCCTATACCCATTAAGCAGTTGCTCCCCATTCTTCCCTCCCCTCTTCAGCCTACAGTGATCACTATTTTACAAATCATCATTCTGAACTCATGGATTTTCATATATTTTGTCATTTTTGATCCACTGCAGTCACTACTCTTGTTAGTGTTCAAATTATCCTATATTTGGTCAATGGGAGTCTAGTCCTTTTGAGTTGGTTCCTGTGTCCTTTTGACATGACTTATAATCTTTGGTAACTTACTTGCTTTGTGGCACAACAGGATATATGAGGCTCATACTGTCCATTTTCTAATCTAAACCTGTAATCAAGAGTCCTTGATGTCATCTACCAGGAAAATCATAGACCACAATATGGGTGCTAAGGGTGCTCACTGCTACTGAGATTTCATTATTTCTAGGACTTTGCAGTGAAAAGAGCTGGAAAAGATGTATATTTTCAGTAAATCATAAGGTTTTTACTATATTACCATTCAAATCTTAGGTTACAGGGTCTTTAGTTAATTTATTTAATCATTAATTCTCTTATCTTGAAAATCCTGGATTTCAATGACATTAATATCATTACATATTTGATTGTTTCAAAATAACAGTACTATTACCACCAAGAAAAACACTACTTAATGCAGCCTAATATTTCTTCATAGCTCTATCTGTCTATTGACAATATTCCACTAGAAATGTACAGTCAAAAGAGTGTCTTAATGTTACTTGAAATAATTATTTTCCCTGTCTGGTTATGATATATAGCTAGGTTTCCCTTAAATTTTGGTAGTCACATTTAACCTAATAAAATCTAAATCTATTCACTATCTCTACTCTCTTCCTAAAAGAGGATTTTACATCATTTTAACTCCAGTCACTTTCCTATTTTAAATAATTTTGTTCCACTTTGGTTTTTTATATTTCCCAAATTAGCAATTATTACTACATTTTGCTGAATCAAAGACACCATTGATTGTAAGATGCATCATTATTTTATCTAATCCAAAGGGAAAAGATGCTGCCAATTAAACCATGACATAGCAACATATAAGGTACATCTCAATTTCAGAAATTTTGAAAAGCTTTTTAAAAGTGCATCTTACAATCATTTGAATATGGCATTAGTATTGCTATTTGATAGAGTTGATCTTTGTTTAGCTTTACCCATGTTTACCAATTCCTTTGTTCTCAATTTTCAAACCTCACTCTTTCCTTTTGAGTCAAATTTCTCTTTCTGGAATACATATTTGATAGTTCTTTTAGTATGGATCTGTGAGTGGTAAAAACTCAAGATCTATGCCTAGAGACATTTCAGATTTTTTTTAATGAGGTACAACTTTCATACAGTCAACTGTACAAATATTAAGTGTACAGATTGGTGAATTTTTACATATGTGAATACCTTTACAACTACCATCTAGTTCCAAAAATGTTTTAAAATTGTACAGAATTCTAGCTTGAAGGGGTTTTTTTGGCAGGATATGGTGATATTTTTTCCATCATCTTATGCCTTCAGTTGTTGTTAAGTCTGATATCCACCTAATTGCTGTTCCTTGGAAGGTAAATTGTCCTTTCTCTTGGGTTGCTTTTAACATAATTTTGTCTTTGGCATTGTGGATTTTACTAACATGTGTCCAGATGTGGATTTATTTTATTTTTCCTGACGAAGATTTGTGCTTCCTGAATCTGAAGATTAATATTTTTAGCACATCTGAACAACAGTCATTATCTCTTTAAATATTGATTCTCCCTCATTCTCTATATTCTGTCCCTTTGAAATTTCTATTAGATATATGTTAGACCTTCCCATTCTACTCTCTATGTCTTTTTTAAAATTAACTTTATTAAGGTATAATTAACATAATTAAAACACACCCATTTTAAGTGTAAAATCCAATGAGCTATCACCAATCTTTATACCAGTGTAATCATCACCATGGTCAGGATATAGATCATTCACATCGCTCTAAGAAGTCCTCTTGTGCTCCTTTGCAGACATATCTCTTATTCCAAGCCTTAGGTACCCACTGACATGCTTTCTATCATTATTGATTAATTTTGGCTTTTTTTTTAGAATTTCGTACAAATGGAATCATACAGTATGAACTTTCTTGTGTCTGGCTTCTTTAACTCACTCTGAGATTCATTCATGTTTTGGGGGTATATCAGCAATCTGTTCCTTGTTATTGATGGGTAATATATCATTACATGGATATGTCTCAATTCATTCATCCATTCATCTATTAATAGGCATTTCAGTTGTTTCTAATTTTAGGTTATTATGAATAAAGCTGCTCTGAACATCCATGTGTGGATATATGCTTTTATTTCTCTTAGGTAAATGCCTGAGAGTGGGATAGCTAGGCCACAAGGTAAATGTACACAGTCATCCTTCAGTATCTGCAGGGGATGGGTTCCAGGAATGTCCCATGGAAACCAAAATCCGTGGATGCTCAAATCCCTTATGTAAAATGGCTTAGTGCAGTCAGCCCTTCATATCCTTGGGTTGCACGTCTACAGATATGGAGGGCCAACTGTATTTAACTTCTTAAGAAAACTCCAAACTATTTTCCAAAGTGGCTGCACCATTTTATAGTCCCACCAATAATGCATGAAAGTTTTAATTGCTTCTCATCCTTGTCAACACCTGGTATTATCAGTCTTTAAAATTTTAGCCATCCATCCTACTACATGTGTAGTGACACATGATTGTATTTTACTTTGAAATTCCCTGATAACTAATGATGTTAAGCATCTCTTTACATATTTATTGACTGTTTTTATATCTTTTTGTGAAGTGTCTATTTAAATATTTTGTCTGCTCTTTTAACTGGGCTGCTTATCTTATTAATTTTGAGTTCAGTATATATGCTGGCTACAAGTTCCTTGTCAGAGTTAATGCATTGCAGATTTCTCTCCCATTCTGTGACTTGCCATTTTAGTTTTTTAATGTGTATTTCAAAGAACAGAAGTTTTAAATTTCAGTGAAGTTGGATTTATTAATCTTTTTCTTCGTGATTTGTACTTTTTGTGTCCTGAAAAACCTTTGCTTATGACAAAGTGGTGAAGGCTTTCTTCTATGCTTTCTTCTAGGCATTTTCTAGTTTTCACTTTTAACTTTAGGTCTATAATCCATTTGAGTTAATTTCTGTGTATGATATCAGGTAAAACTTAAGGTTTCTTTTTTAAAACCTGGATATTTAGTTGTTGCAGCACATTTATTGAAAAGACTTTCCTTCCCCAGTTGAATTTCTTTGGCACCTTTGTCAAAGATCAACTGACCATGTATTTGTGGGCCTATTTCTGGGCTCTATTCTTTTCTATCCCTATGCCAGTCTATACTCTTTTGATTACTATAGCTTAATAGAAAGTCTTTAAATCAGATAGTGCGAGTTGTCTTTGTTCTTTCTCAAGATTTTTCTGACTATTCTAGGTTCTGTTCTACCTTTTAGAATCAGATCATCAGTTTCTTCAAAAAATTATGCTGAGATTCTAACTGGGTTTGTATTGAATCTACAGAAAATTTAGGAAGAATTGATGCCATAACAAAAACAGCAGTGAATCTTCCAATCCATTTATTTAGGTCTTCTTTAATTTACTTTGGCAATGTTTTATACTTCTCAGTATTAAAGTCTTGCACATACTTCGTTAAAATTATCCCTAAGTATTCCATGTTTGGGGATGCTATTGAAAATGGTATTCTTTTCAATTTTGTTTTCCAATTGTTCATAGCTAGTATATAAAAATTGGTACATTGGTCTTGTATCTTCTGAACTTGCTAATGTTTATAAGTTGTAGTTGCGTTTTTATAGATTCCACAGAGTATTTTATGTAGACAATCCTATCACCATGAATAAAAGACAGTTTTATTTCTTCTATTTCAATCTGTATGGCTTTTATTTTTCACTGATTTCACTAGCTAGCACCTACAGTGCAATGGTGAATAAGTAGTGAAAAGCAGATGTTCTTGCCTCATTCCTGATCTTAGGGGGGAAACATTTAATCTTTCACCATTCAGCATGATTTTACTTAAATGTTTTTCATAGATACCTTTTATTAGGTTGAGAAAGTTCCCTTCTATTTTTAGTTTGCTGAGAGCTTTTATTTTTAATGGATTTGGAATTTTGTCAAGTGCCTTTTCTGTATTTACTGAGATGGTCTCATGTTTTTACTCCTTTATTCTTTTAATATGGTGAATTATACTAATTGATTTTTCAAATGGTAAATAAGTTTTACATTCCTGAGATAAATCTCACTTGGCCATAATGTGGCATGTTTTTTATATGTTGCTGGTTCAATTTTCTAATATTTAAGACTTTTGCATCTATAGTTTTCAGTTCCTTCATTCCCTGTCCCTGTGGACTTCCTATACCTTCTTGTGAGTCTTTTTTTTTTTTTTTTTTTTGGCTTTTAAAAATGTGTTTGACACATATTTTTCATAATTTCTTGGCTTCTGTTTGGGTGCATGCTCATATGAGAGGAATGAGGATAAAAATATGCCATTTTACTTGTGCTATATTCTTCAATAGACACTGGCATAGTTTGGCTGGACCAGAAAGTTTACATAGGAAAACAATAAGCATATAATGGGTTGAAACATAAGATATAGAGCCAGATATTTCTGGCTTCAAATATCAGCTCTGCCATTTCCTTTGGACAAATACCTTCTTTTGTTCATTCAACAAGTATTATTGAAATTCTACATTCCAGTGTATCAATTAATGATAAGTACAAAAAAATGTACTAGGCTAAAGAGGGGAAGAGTGGCATAAGTGGAAGGGAGTTGGCTATTTTGTAGAGATCATCAGAGAACGTTTCTTTGATGAGTTACCATTTCAACAAAGACTTGAAAGAAACAAAGGAGTAAACTCTTCAGGTTTCTTGGGGAAAAGCATTTATAGCAGAAGCAATGATAAGTGCAGATGTCCTGAGGTGAGGATATACTGACTTGTTCAAGAAATAGTACAGAGGCCAGAGTGGGTCAACAAGAGTTACTGAGGGAGAGAGGAATGGTGACTTGGGTCAGCTTTGAGGAGGTAACAGTAGGCCGTGATTTGGATTTTAGACTTTATACTGAGTGAGACGGGAGCGATTGGAAAGTTTCTGAGCAGCGGTATGATGCAATGTGACTTTTATTTAACAGTATCTCTCTGGGGCTGCTGTGTTGAGAAACTACCATGGAGAGCAAAGGTGGGAGACAGTGAGTAAATTAGACCTGGAGTCTGGTGTTGGAGGTGGTGAGAAATGGTTACATTCTGGATATATTTTGATAGTAGAACTGATTGATTGGACGTATAGGTTTAAAAGATGAGAGGAATCAAAGGCATCTCCAAGGCTTTTGGCCTGAAAAATCTTGAATAATGGAGTTATTATCACCTCCTAAAATGGGGAAAGACTGGTAGGAGGAGCAGGTTTTGAATTTCTTAAGTTTGAAAAAAGTAATATACATCCAAATTGAGATGTCAAGGAAGCATCTGGATATACAAGTATTAACTTCATGTCACAGGCCAAGACTAGAGTTGTAAACTGTGCCTCAGTTTCTACATGTGTAAAATACAGAGGTTAACTGGACCTGCCTCACAACTTTTTGTATTAAATGAGATCACGTATGAAAACGCTTACCACAGTAGCCAGCATAAAGAAAGCATTCAATAAATGTCAGCTATTATTTTAAAGTTGAAAGGAGAGTTGAAGCCAGACTTTGGAGCAAATGTCTTAGATCACTGTCTAAGGAACTAAACTTTTTTTCTGAAAGCAACAGTAAACCAATGAAGGTTTTGAGCAGGAAAGTGATGTTATCAAAGTGGTACCTAACAGTGAAGAGGAGTCAATGAGAATGAGTATTGAGAGTAGGCTGCTTGACTTGATGGCAAAGAAATCACTGGAAACCTTTGAAAAGGACTGTTTCAGTGGTGGGATGCACTGTTTCATGGTACGAGGGGATCAACAAGCAACTTGTAGATGAGGAATTAGAAGTAAAATAATGGAAGGAGAGAAATAAGCAAGTAAATGAAGCATCCAAATAAAATAAAGAGGAGGAGATCAGCTAACCTAAGAGCTAATGTCTTCAAATCCTTGCCCTGCATCAAGGCTCTTCAAGACCCTTAGCTTACCTAGCCATGCAATCTACAACCTCCGTATGTTTTTGTCACAGGAAGACTGGTTTCCTCACTACCTGCCTCCCCTTCCCTGAGCACACACACAAAGCTAAGACTTCACACACCTTGGTCCATGTACTTAAGCTTACCTGGAATGGCAACCTTGAACCACCTCTCTGTTTTCATGCAAATTAACTCTTCCTCTAGCACCCATTTCCTCAAGGAAGTCTGCCATTACTATTCCACCCCACAGTATATTGTCCCTCATCTGACCTTCTTCAGCACTTGTCTGTACTCCTCATTTGGTCTTTATATGCTACCTTTTATTGTTACTTTTGTGTATATCTTTCCTCTCTCCAAGTGGATTATAAGGTCCTCAAGGGCCTTATTTATCTTTGTATTTGCAGTAATAAGCACACAAGAAGCGCTCAATAACTGGCTGTTGTTGATGATGATTACAATAAATTGAATTGAGAAATAATTTCATCAAGCTACGGCAGCCTGGTGAGTCACCCTTATCACTGAAGAGAGAGACTTATCAAGGAAATAGAAGTACTCACATTAGCCTGACAGGGCTGTCTCCCCTGGGGTTGTGCTAAGGCTACAAGACTTCTTTCTCTCCATGTTGATGTTCCCATTTAGCTATTTGAACATATAGCATCCAACTTTTATAATATGCTCTGACTTCTAAGCCTTCAGCTCATTTAAGGTTGTTTGCTTCCTGATGAAAACTAGGGATACACCTTAATTTCATGCAAATCACACTTTGGGCTGCATGATTTACTCCAAATAACTTACTCTACATTCATGATGCATAGATCCTGGTTAATGTCACAAGGAACTCACATATCTGTTTAACTTGTCTGTTTCAACTTTTCTCCAATTAACAAGGTCCAGTTGTGATCAGCAGGTTCAGAAAGCCTAGCTAAGGGTTTGAACTAGAACAGAATATGAGAGAAGTGACTTTATAATGATCTACATTGTCTAGCCATTTACGATTTATACCTTGGACTAAGGGCTGCCGTACAAAGACAGCTTCTGAACCCCCTTCTCATGTGTGAGTGAATCTTTTGTTTGGGAATCTCTCATCAAATGAGTCTGAATGAGGCAGAGTTTCTCTCTCATCATAGAAGCTAAATAAGCTTTTCCCCAAACTTCCTGCAGATAGTGTATGGGCCCATGATCTGACTTGGCTGATGACAGGCATGGGTCCTAGTGACACACAGAAGCAGACAGACAGAAACTGTACTGAAGGCCACAGCTCTGTCCACTGTGTAGGACCAGCACTCTGGAGTTTAGGGCTCCACAGCACTGCTGCAGCTGTGTCCTCACTGTGTAGGATTCTGCAGCATGATCATGGCTGTGGCTTTGGCTGCAGAGCCACTCTTGTTCCTGCCTATTTTCTGAGCCTAGTTCTACTGCCTTTCCAGCAATTCATGGATGACAAAATGTCTTCTCCCAACCTATACACTGTTAATTTGAGAAATCTCAAGTATTCAGGAAACTTGGAAGATTAGTACATTCAACTACTATATATTCTTCACTTGGATTCACCAATTTGTTTACATCTTGCTACACTGGCTTTCTCTTTGTCTCTCATATATACATATATCACATATCATGACACACATATATCATACATTAATATATTTGAAAACAACTTGCAGACATCATGAGACTTCACTCCTAAATACTTCAGTACATATCTCCTAAGAACAAGGATAATCTCCTACATAATCGCAATACCAATACCATACCCAAGAAATGTAATAATCATTCTACAAAATCATCTCATATACAGTATATATTCAAATTTCCCCCAAATTGTCCCCGAAATGCCTCCTTCACTTTCTTTTTCCCAATCCAAGTACCAATGAAGTTTTGTACATTGTATATAATTGCCATGTCTCTGTAGTCTTTTAACCTGAACAATCACTTCCCCTTCTTTTTTTCTTAACATAACTTTTTCCAAGGGTTCAGGTCAGTTGTCCTGTGGAATACCCCAGATTCAGGATGTTTCTGATTACATTCTCATCATTAGATTCAGGTGAAACACTCTTGGGAGGAAGTACTTCATATGTGCTATGGTGTACTTTTTATTTTATTACATCAGGAGGCACATGATGTCATATTAGTGATCCTAAGAGTGGTGACTACCATATCTCACCAGGGAAAACAGCATTGTTCTCTTTGCAATTAGTAAGTAGTCCGTGATACCTTGACAGCATATGAATACCCTGTTGCCCAAATGAATTTTCACTCGATGGTTTTAGCAGCCATTGATGATCCCCGTCTGATTACTTATTACATTGGAGGTTGAAGTTTCTAACTTTGTCATTCTTTCCACATTCAGAAATTAATATTACTCTGAAAAGGAGAGCTTTCCTTACACCTCACCCTCCTTTGGCCCCATCACTTCAGACTCATGGAAAGTTTTCATTTGATGTACTATAATCCATTAGCAAATTATTATTTATGATGTTAAAATTGTCTCAAATTTGATCAGTGAGAACACTTCAAATCAGCTCCTGTGTCTTTGTGACTTGACCCTATTAGTGTTTGAGTAGTTCCTTTCTCTCTGGCACACAATGTGTTCCAGGCTCACCTTGTACTTTCTTCACCCTAGCCCTGTAATTAGCCATTTTCCAAGGGGCTCTGGTTCTTTTTAGTGAGTAACGGTATTTAGAAACCAATACCTGAGCTCTAGGTATGGTCATGTCACTGGGTTGTCATTACTCCTAAGCCCTTTGAGTGAATGGAGATAGGAAAAACATATACTTACATAAAATGAATTCATACTGATGTTTCTAGCTTAAATTTAACATTAGAGGGCTTTCCTTTACTTTATATTATGTATACTCACAGCTCCTTTCTTGTACCATGAAAATCTTGGTTCCTAGTAACATTAAAACATTTACTTATTTGCTTTATCCTATATGAACAAATATAATATACTATTAACAGTAAATTGACTTACTAAATTTTATGATTGTTTTGCAGCTCTTTTTGTTCTTAGAATATATTCTAATGATGTATATAGCCAGAGAACTGTGCTAACATTTTTTTTAAGAAACTTAAATTCTTCTTTTCTTTCTGTGGTTTGTTATAAATGTGATATTTAGTTAGGTTCCCTTGTTTCTATTTGTATTAAGTTTTAAGATTTAATTTTTCATCCATTTTTATTGAATTTTTAATATGTAAAACATTTACATGTTAAAAAGTCAAAAGTCTCTAAAAAGTTACCATTAGAGAAGTTTTTCTTCTATCCTCTGTACCCAGTTTCCACTAACCCCCATAGATTCTGTCTTATCCTTTCCTATATTTGTTTTTGTAAGGGAAAATACACATACAAATTTATATGTATATTCCTATTTTCCACACAAAAAGTAGCATGCCATGTTTTGTACTTTTCCTTTTTCACTTAATAATACATAATACATCCTGGAAATTATACCATATCAGTTCATAGACTGTGCCTCATTCTTTTATACAGCTGTTTGTACTCTATTGTACTCCATGTCTTAAAATTCTTCATCTCTCCCATGATACTTAGCACAATCTCTGGACATCTCAGTATTGGAAGGGATTGTTTGGGGTTTTTTTGATGCTGAGTTGTATGAGCTATTTATATATGTTGAATATTAACCCCTTATCAGTCATATCACTTGCAAATATTTTCCCCCATTCAGTAGGTTGTCTTTTCATTTTGTCAATGGTCTCCTTTGCTGTGCAAAAGCTTTTAAGTTTAATTAGTTCTCATTTGTTTATTATTGCTTTTATTTCCTTTGCTTTAGGAGATTAATCCAAAAAATATTGCTGAGAATTATGTCAAGGAGTATTCTGCCTGTTTTTCTCCAGCAGTTTTACAGTGTGGTCTTATATTCATTCAAGATTGAACCAGGAAGAAATAGAAAATATGAACAGACCAATTACCAGTACTAAAATTGAATCCGTCATCTAAAAACTCCTAGCAAACAGAAGTCCAGGACCAGATGGCTTCACAGGTGAATTCTACCAAACATTTAGAGATGAATTAACACCTATCCTTCTCAAACTATTCCAAAAAATTGCAGAGGAAGGAACACTTCCAAACTCATTCTATGAGGCCACCATCACCCTGATACCAAAACCACACAAAGACATCATAAAAAAAAGAAAGTTACAGGCCAATATCACTAATGAACATAGATGCAAAAATCCTCAACAAGATATTATCAAACCAAATCCAACAACACATTAAAAGGATCATACACCATGATCAAGTGGGATTTATCCCAGGGATGCAAGGATTTCTCAATGTCCACAAATCAATCAGTGTGATACACCACATCAACAAACTGAAGAATAAAAACCTAGGAATAAACCTACCTAAGGAGGTAAAAGGCCTATAGTCCAAAAACTGTAAGACACTGATGAAAGAAACTGAAGACAACACAAACAGATGGAAAAATATACCGTGTTCTTGGCTTAGAAGAATTAACATTGTTAAAATAAGCATACAACCCAAGGCAATCTACAGATTCAATGCAATCCTTATCAAAATACCATTAGCATTTTTTTTCACAGATCTAATGACCCAGCAATGCCACAAAACACCTTGCTTTTCAAAATGTGACTGGGAAGATCCAGTCTAGAGCCTTGCTACTAACTCAAAGTGTGCCCAGGAACCACCAGCATTGGCATCATCTGGGAGTTTGTTAGACATGCAGAATCTCAGGCCCCCATCCCAGACCTATCGAGTCAGAATCTGTATTCTAACAAGATTCTCCAGGTGATTCGTGGCGCACATTAGAGTGTGCACTGATGTAACATTTGCATGAAAGAATCGAACAGTTGAACAAGAATAACACAACAAATCAGCAGGTGAACAGTGTTAATCACATTTGTTGCTACCGAAGTGAGTAGGGGAAAGATAATGATGCTGTGGAGACCCTGTATAAGGTGATAAGGGAGGGAATAGTAAAGAAAGATTATTTAGATGGTACCCAAACCAGAAGTTTGGTTCTCCCCAAAATCCAGAGGTTTGTAAAATCCCTCTCACTACAACAAAAGGGAGTCGGGGAGACATGGAAGGAAGAGATACAGATAATATTATGGAGGCTGGAAGACATGAGAAAATCAGGGCTTCAGTTCTGCTGGCAAACTTACTGTAATTGGGGCACAAATTAGTGACGAAGGAAGGATTATGAATAAGGCACCGATTAAGAGCAGCCACCAGAGCAGCTGGTAGCATACAGCTCAGAGCAGCTGGTAGCATACAGCTCAGAGGATCTGGCTTTCAGCAGAGTAGAATCCTTCCCATCCTCTTGATTTACTCTCCAGTGATTGCCAGTTTTCTAAAGACCTACACACACCTGATAATAATGGAGATTTTGTGAAACTTTTCTCCTTGATATGCAATCTACACATTCATTATGTATTTTTAATTCATTAAACCTCTTCCCATAATGTCGTCGTAAGAGTGCTCGCGCATGTGAGCATGTGGGTGGGGCTGGGGGGAGGGACAATCGAGTACCTTTCTCTAGATTTAACAGGAAAAATTTGTCAGTGAGCAGGTGAGTGAAGAGGGTAAGATGTCCCCCAAGTCACTACAGAGACCCCCAATATGCTTCATCAAAACAAGGGTGAGCTATATCTTTAAATTCAGAACCAGAAGGCACCACTGAAATCCCTTGACATTCACCTATTACATGTCTTTATTGACTTCCAATTCAAGACTGCGAAGAGCCCTCCTCTCCCCCCAAGAGTGGGGAGTTGCCAAAACCTGTACCGAATCATCTAAATCTGTTATGATTTTTATTCCTGGTCTACAAAGTTGAGGTTGCCAGTTGCAAGAGAAAGAGAGATACTAGATGATGCTAGGAAACACAATGCCTCCCTGAAACAGAACCAGGCCGTGCAGATCTTATTCTGCCTTCTAGTCTAGCTGGGAAGAGATTTATTTTCTTCCAATTTTGCAATGATCTGTATTAGTTGAGGATTTGCCCTCACTCTCTTCCTCCACATCCCCTTTCAAATCCTTGTTGAGAATCACAGGGAGGGAGGGAGGCACCTTTCACCTGAATTTTCCATAACCCTATCAAAGAAAAAGAAGCCCCAAAGAAATATGAAGCCCACTGTGCATGCACAGGAAATAACATGGAGTGTACCAGCTATTTCTTTTAATAAAGAAACAAGTAAATTCGTTTCACAAAGTAATACCAAAAATGGTTTCCTCCCCGCACAAAATCGTGAAGATATTTATATATAATTTATCTTTCTAAGTTGTCATGTGGCAAAAGACCACTTGCTGTGCAGCAGGCTTCTCTTGCTACTTAGAGAGAATTACGTGATTAAATAGAGACCTGAAAAGTTTTGAACAAGCACTGAAGAAGAAAAGGTTTCCTCTTCAAGTCTTAATGAAGTGAGCTCATTCCTCCTCCAACATCAACTTAGCCCTGTGTAGTTTGTTTTCTCGCGGGTTAATCACTGACCAGAGCCGCAGTGCGGACCACCAGTTTCCAATAAACCATAAAAGGCCGATCAGCAGCCATTGTGCTTTTCTGTAGGGCTTAGCAGACAGCAGCTGAATAAACCTGTTCAAAGTCAGAACAGTCAAGCAGGAGCACAGAGGCCCAGCCGGTGCCTCTGGTGAATCCTGAAAAGCAAATTAATTTATTAGAACATAATTGATAGCATGTGCAAATACACTAGCCAAAGACTCCTCCGTGCTAATTTCGGCATAATTAAATATGGGGCAGTTAATGAATAGTGTTCCGGGAAAGCAACATTATGATAAATATCCAATTATTACTTACTGTATCCCATACTTGCTATGTTATATGCGGGCCAATGCCTTTGCTTTCGGGGTTTAGAGAAAATCCAGAGGGAAAGAAAAGACCTAACAAACTGTGATTCCTCTGAATTAAGCTGTAAATAAAGGCTGTTGCAAGTGAAATTCGCCTAGCAAGAGAATTACTTGAATATGCAGGGTAAGGAGGACGTGAAATCTATCAATTATACTTTCATGTAAATGCACATGTTCTTTCTTCTTTGGAGTTTCACATTTGTCAGTCTATTGAAAGCCTCTGTGCAAACGTTGTCTAAACAAGGGCTTCCCTTTAAAAAAACAAAAAAACCTCCACCTGCCAAGGTAAAGGCTTTAGAGCAAGCTGCTGGAATACTGCAGAACAAACTCAAACCGTCAGCCAGTGCACTGCTGGCTATCTGGGGTCCACTGGCACTGGTTCTCTTTTGTTTCTGCTGTTTCCCTCAATCTTGCTTCAGAAATTACTGCAAAAAAACAGTGCTCCCAGCGGGTCAGGACCTGAGATTCAGCAGTCTCTCCAAACTCACAACGCAGTAACAACTCCATCAAGCAGTTTCTGATGTGGCGGTTGGCTACTGACTCCACAGGTTAAGAAAACAAAACAAGAGGAGGGGAAAAACATTCCCTGCGAAAAACAAATAAATAACACCTCGCTAACCAGCTTGGCTGACTGGGCTTTTGAAGTCACAGCATCAGTATGCATAAGGAATGTCAAATGTCTAAATTGTGCCATTTTTTTCCTCCAAACGATCTTTGAAGCAACCTTTGAAGATGGGAGAGATGGTCCCCTTTGTGCTCGTAAACAAAGGTGGCCTCCCCCATCATCACATCCTCTTCTAACCCCTGAGGCTGATAGGTGAGGGAAAGGCGGACACTTTCATTTCCTACATTCACAGACAAGGATTTTCTTCTGAGAAGTCTCAGATCTGTGGAGAGTTCATTGTCACTTAGAGTTATGTTTATCTTCCCAAACGGGAGCCTCTTCTAACACATTTCAACTGCTTGTCGCCAATTGTGTTGTCAAAGGGCTTGGGCTTTCCAAATTATTTGCTGCTGGTTAGCATGTGACACGATCCTAAAGGCAGAGGTAATAGGAGGCTTCCCCCATCTGCTCTGGTCAGTTTCTTTTCCCCAGCTGGCATCAGTGTGTCAGTTCTATTCTCCACACCCTTGGAGTTTCTGACAGCTAAAGCCGCCAGATAAACGATCATTCTAGATACATTTGTGATGCATGATATGCCATAGAAAGCAACCAACATTCGAGTGACCCTCAGCATCATTTTAGATATTCAAAATATGGGTGTTCACGTGTGGATCCTTTACATGTTTTCTTTCAGGATCTTGATGGGTTTTCAATCAACTTGAGGTCATTTATTACAGCTTTGAGCATCATTTGAATTTAATTCAACCGAGTTAAGGTTCTCAAGGCCTGTCCCATCACCCCGTGGCAGAGGCCTGACAGTGCCATTTGGCTTTTGCAAGACAAATAACTACAATAAATGTCCTTCCAAACTAAACGACACTTTGGAAAAAGCAAGACAGAATTCTAATCCAACCAGCAGAGAATCGATTTACATTTTCTGAAGTAATCCAGAGTCAAAAATCTAAGGAGGCATCGAAAGAAAGAAGAAAAAAAAAAAAGCCTAGGCATTAAGTGACTTTTAAAAAGAGACCTGGCCCATGGGGAAACTTTTCACCAGACAGCCATGGAGCCACTGACCTGGGAGGGAGAGAAGCATCCTCATGGGCAGATCCAAGACTGGATCATGAAAATGTCCGCGCCTCACCTGACTCACCTGCAAACTGACACCAGTGCGCAAGGCCAAAGAGGAACCACTGGGATCATCTGTCTGTGTCACATTATTAGGCAACTTTCCAGTGGCTACTTTATGGGGGTGTGGGGGGAGTCTTGCAATGCAGATGGCTTCAACTTGGGTTTTGCGCATACTTTGCTATTTTCGAGCAGTTTATTTCTCTCACCTGCATACCCCATGGGGGAGGCACTGATTGCTTTAATTCTAACATTTGGAGTGGAACCCATTCATGAAACTTTCTGGCTGTGTGATTCAAACGAAGGCTTCTCTTTCCTCTTTTTGTTCTCACAAGAAAATCAATTCACTTGAAGAGCCTCTTAATCCCATTTTTGCAATCAACAATTGCCACTTGTATATCGCTCTAATAGATTAAGAAGTGGGATGATGCGGTTGTCTGGTCTAATTCAACCCTATTCAGGTAGCTGCAGCCAGAGGCACTTTGTAGTGCCAAGTGCAGAGCTCGACAGGAAGACTTTTGCTATCATAATTTCCTGTGGCGCTGTGCACTGCCCCCACTGAGGAGCCTGAATTACTTTGAATTAGGCTCGACAACCACAGAGAGTCGAAATCCAGCAAGCAACAATAACCAACTCTTTGAGCATGACTTGCATGGGTTATTTTTTTCTTTGCATTAGCAGAGAAAGGAGGAATTTCAAAATGCATATCTATTTAAATGACAGCAACCTGCCATAAATCAAGTGTGAAACAAAAGAGAAAACAGTTGAAGTAAGGGAGAAGTTGGAGTGGAGGAAAAATTAATCAAAACAGTTTTCAGAAACTTCATAGTTCGAGCCTGTGAAAATGTTCAGGCCTACACTATCACCATGACAACCCGGAGCAAGCCCATGTTGGATAACCACATCAGAGAGGGGCTGTTTTGTGAGGATGAAGCTCTCTCATATTTATCCTAAGTTCGAGTCTCACTTCTGAATGCCTTAAAAAAATCACAAGAATAAAAATGTAAATATAAAAAGCTACCCAGGCTACTCTGGTACTCTGGTAACAGGCAAATCTTCTGGTGTGACTTTAAAATGATTTTATCATGAAGTCCACTCTAAGCCCCACGCAGGCCTCACCTCAGGTAGGCGGCATTTGAATCATAAAGCAAGTGTGGCTAAGTATCAGATCCAAGTGGGAAACAGCCATCCATTAAATCATTTAGCAGATTCCAAGAATCACCTAAGAATTGGAAGTACATGGTTAAAATGCATTATTTCCCGAGATGCCAGTTAAACCAAATGTTCCAGGTAAGGAAGCTGAGATCGCAGTTCTATGTGCTGGAACTCCCTAATTATTACCAACGTGGCCCCCAAAATGAATGAAATCTAAATAAATATAGGTTTCTCTTCTTAAGAGTTCCAATCCCTATTCCTACTCTTTTACCTTTCTGTGTTCAGAAAATAAAGAGAACAAAGGGGGAGTCCCACTGATTCAAAACTAGCAGAACAGCCAAACAACAGAGCACAACTGTTCTCTCATGCATGACTGGGATTAGGATAAAAGCAGAAAAAGACTTCTGAGAAAAAGAAAACAACAAAAGAAACAGGAGTGCTGACAAAACTTTTTTTCTTTCTATTGAGGCAAAAGAGAGGGAGGGGGAAAGAGAACTGCTTAAAAAAAAAAGATAGAAGGAGAAAGCTTAACAAACAGAAGTAAGGGCTTTCGCCTCCTGTTTTACTTTTAGCCCAATCTGGTCAGAGAAACAAAATCCAGAAGTAAAGTAGATGATAACCTAAGACACTCCAGTAATTTTCATCCTCAGAGAAGAAGCCCTATTGCTACGAGACCTACTTTTATGTTATCAGTTCATTATCCTCGCAAAATCCAGGATGTGGGACAATGTCTCCTGATGGGAATTTTTCCCTGCATGCTTAGGACAGGATGCGTGTGAATTCACACATTCTTCGACAGAGGGAAATCAGGGGAGGGCAGGGGAGCTTTTGCATTTGGAAATCGCATTCACAAATTAAACATAATTGTTTAAAAAAGAATGACCCCGAGGTCAACGCCACCAGCGTGGCATCCCTGGACGGCTGGAGGGAGGGATTCAAAGCTCAGGCAACTGCAAACTTTGATTCAGGGCTCCTCACAAAGGCTTTCAGATCAGTCATATTCCGCTGTGACTACCCCAAGCCTGCTCTCCTAGAGTTTGTACAGATGCCGTAAGAATCTAATGATCAGAGGGCTGAGGAGAACACCAGTTTTTACAAGTTTTCGACCTACTTCTCAAAGATTCTTACCACACATTAAAATAGGAGTTAGATTCTTTCCCTACTACTATTAGCCATCTTGATTTTCTAAAAAATTCTCAGTTCACATAGTAGAATCTTGTTCTTCCAAAATATATTTCCACCATGTGAGAGCCAACAGACACAATGCTTGCTCCCGGGATCCTTAAATAAAGTCCCCTCACAGAACTTGGAAATTGAAGAGTTTATGTTTAAGTAGAAGCTTCTATTGTCAGAAGGAAATGCCTTTTATGTACATGACACGACTGCACAATAAATATTTGTAAGCCACGGTTGATAATATGAAATTATTTTTAGATGGCTAATATAGTATTTTCTCATTCCTTGCCCCTCTAATACACATAACAGAAATACCCCCACCGAATCTATAACTAGTTTAGGTGCTTTGTGGAACATATACTGAGCACCTACTGTGTGCCAGGCATGTGTGTCCATCCTCTTTGACGTAATCCCCTCAATAACGCCGTGAGGCCCGTGTCAGCGTGCCCATCTTGCAGCCCACCATGCTCTGCTGCTTCTGTTCCTTGATTAATTCAATGAGCACTGAATCAGCATCTACTATGTTCCAGGTACTATAAGTTGCTAAGGATAAAATGACAACAATATAGATACCGTCTCTATCTTCCGAGAGCTTGCAATCTAGTTAGGGAAGCAAATGATGACACGGATAATTATTTAGTTACAGTTGTGCTAAGTGGTACAGAGAAAAAGCAGGGCACCGTGAGAGCTGAAGAGACCTGGCCCCCTCACCTGGTTCAGGTGCAGAATGGAGAGGGCAAAGAGGAGGAGTGGCAAGAGTTCTTAAGTAGAAGATCTTCCTGGGTTGATCACATTTCAAAGATGTTTTGGGGACCACTGGGGAAACCTGATTGTGAGTTGAGTATTAGATGTTACTAAGAAATTATTGGTCATTTGTTAGATGTGCTAATACTATTGTGGTTATGCAGAAAACTAATTTAAATTTTCAGAGACTTATGTTGAGGTATTTATGTTGATAATTTACATGAAAATACTTTACAAAATAGGTGAAGCAAATATGCAAATATTAAGAATGATTAAATCTAGTGATACATATATGGGTGTTCATTATACTACTCTATCTTTCTGAGGGCTTGAACGTTTTCATAAGAAAACGTTAAACAAGAGAGTTGCCCTAAATGTGAAAAAGAAAGAAAAAAGTACAAGTGGCAGATAATGATGGCTTGCACGAGGGTGACAATAAGAGGAAATAAATGAACTCAAGTGATTAAATGGGTGAAGAAAACGGGCAGAATTTGGAGTATATCTCAGCATGGGAGGTAAGAGAGCAGGAGGTATCAGGGATTTCTGGCTGGGCAGCTGAATGGACGTTGGCATCTTTACTGAGACTTATGACACAGGGAAGAAACGGGTTTGGAAAGATGAGTTCAGCTGACGATATGTCCAATTCAAAGTACCTTTGATATGCAAATGGATATATTCATCCTGAAGGTTAGAGAAGTCTGATCTGGAGATAGAAATGTGATCACTGTTACCGTAAAGCCAGTAACCAATACGGGGTTGGGGGGGGGGGTTGGGTGGAAGAACGCTTAGGGAGAGGGTATAGAGTGAGGAGAAGAACACCAATGAAAAATAGAAATAGTAGAAATTTCCACCACGAGCTAAGTAGAAGAAGTCATGGTTAATTCAATACCCATTTATTGATAGTCTCTTGTCTGCTAGGCAATGGGCTTACAAAGATGGAATAAAACGTTGCCTCTACCCTTGAGGAACTCAATATCTAGTCCAGGAGAATTCTGTGAAAAGCAATCTAAGAAAACACAGAATGTGCAAAGGACACATGGGAGTGCAATGAATTTTGCAGAGAGGCATCTTTAAAAGCTAGAAACTCCCGGAACCCTCCTACACTGCTGATGGGAATGCAGTTTGGTGCAGCCACTGTGGAAAATAGTATGGAGATTCCTCAAAAGACTAGGAACAGACTTACCGTATGACCCAGGAATCCCGCTCCTGGGCATATATCCAGAAGGAACCCTACTTCAGGATGACACCTGCACCCCAATGTTCAGAGCAGCACTATTTACAATAGCCAAGACATGGAGACAGCCTAAATGTCCATCAACGGATGACTGGATAAAGAAGAGGTGGTATATTTATACAATCGAATACTACTCAGCCATAAAAACCGACAACATAACACCATCTGCAGCAACATGGATGTCCCTGGAGAATGTCATTCTAAGTGAAGTAAGCCAGAAAGAGAAAGAAAAATACCATATGAGATCGTTCATATGTGGAATCTAAAAAAAAAAAAAAAACCAAGCATAAATACAAAACAGAAACAGACTCATAGACACAGAATACAAACTTGTGGTTGCCAAGGGGGCGGAGGGTAGGAAGGGATAGATGGGATTTCAAAATTCTAGAATAGATAAACAAGATTATACTGTATAGCACAGGGAAATATACACAAGATCTTATGGTAGCCCACGGAGAAAAAAATGTGACAAAGAATATATATATATGTTCATGTATAACTGAAAAATTGTGCTCTACACTGGAATTTGACACAACATTGTAAAATGATTATAAATCAATAAAAAATGTTAAAAAAGGCTAGAAATTCCCAATCAAGAGTAAATCATATCTAGTTATTTGAAAGTACTATGTTTGGAGTTAATTTTTAATAAGTGGATTCATAAAATCCTATTCAACCAGCTCACTAAAAATACTTTCACTGGAATGTGCACAAGTGCAGTTTTTGTTCTTTACTACTCTAAATGTCATTAGTAAGCCTAAAAAAAAATGTATCAATACACAAAATAAATAAAAGCACCCAAAGGAAGCAAACCTGTCTGCCTTACAAGAAATATTCCAAATCAGCACATTCAGAAAGCATTTAGAAAGTAATTGTCACATGTTAGGCACTGTGTTAGTCACATTTCACACAGTATCTCATTAAATCTTCAGAACAATGAATCTAACAGGTCGTAATGCCTAATCTGGCAAAGAGACAACTGTGGCTAAGAGAAGTGAAGAAGAGGCTTTCCCGGAGCACTTCCAGCTAGCAGCCAAAGCTGTAAGAAGCCTCTTCCCACCAAATTTGAACCACACTAGAGAAGTATGTCATTTAAAGAAACCCTGTGGCTACTCTTTTTAGGGAAAGAATAACTTACTATCTCATTGATCACGCCCTAAGTTCCTCGTTTTGTAAAGTTTGGGTTTTTATACAGCAGGTTTCCTTTAAGAAATAGCCACCTATATTTTAGAAGCCTTTCAAGAAGTAAATTGTCTCCTGAAATTGCTCCTTACTACTAAAGCTACATGATTAAATAACCCAACATTAACTCCTGTTCACAGCAAATGGCAGATCCAGCAGTGTGCGCAGATTACACATTCAGTAAATGTGTTTTAAATTTTCTCTGGGTTTTCCAAAATAATTAGCTTCTTACTATGTTACGATTTGCAGAACACTGACCTTTAAGAAAGTATATACAGCCACCTCCTGGGTTATGGCTAAGCTTTAAAAGGACACTGTTTTAATACCTTCATAGATCAGAATTCATGTAACATCATAAATTTTCTAACCCTTTAAAATGCTCGTTAATAATAAGCTTAAAGGGCATGAGCTATTTTCTCTCCTTTAGGCAATCAAATAACAGTCAGAAGTAAAGTTTATGGGGTTAAGAGGTGAGTGGCATTCACAGAGATGAACCCAATGTGAGTATTTTCCATGTCAGTGATGAAGAGTTTCTTAACTGGCCATCTTGGATTGTACCCGTTCTATTCATGGAACATCATAAAGAAACAGAAAGGCACATTTGGGACTAGATCAGGAGAACAAAAATATGTGACAGATCTAATCAGAACTGTCTAAGAGTAGAGACAAACTTAGCTTTCAACATTTTCAGGAATTGAGTGCTTTCTTCATGCACCACAAAGAGTTCTCATTTCTTTACACAATTTAGAGTTTGTCTTCTTTTCCATACAGTGACTTCCATCATCACCAACATGTCTCTCTCCTCCTCACATCTTTCCTATTCAACATATGAGTATCTTTTGGAATGCTGGGAACACAGGCAGATTTACCATGAAGCCAATATAGTTTAAGTTTCAAGACCCATCACTGGGAGGGGCCATAGCAATGTGTCCACCTGGTCACGTGTTGTTGTAAAATTTACAAAAGTAAGGTATTTTTCTAGTATTCTTCTTAGAAATCCATCCCCAAATTATAAATGCCTTAGGCACCAGAAAATCTGTTTCCCTCTCTGGTCAGGAAATTGTTAATGAACACTCATCCAAGATACACAAATGCCTCATGCTCTGAAGTCCTTTTCCAAGTCAGCTATAAGGAAACCAGTCAAGCCACAAAGGATCTTCTTAATCAGAACTTTAAATCTGCAAGAGACCCGTGGAAAATAATGCTTAGAAGATGTAGTCTAATAAACAAATGGGACCTAATGAAACTCAGAAGCTTCTGCACAGCAAGGGAAACCATAAGTAAAACAAAACGACAACCTGTGGAATGGGAGAAAATTTTTGCAAATGAAACCGACAAAGGCTTGATCTCCAGAATATATAAGCAGCTCATATGACATAATAAGAAAAAAACAAATAACCCAATCCAAAAATGGGCAGAAGACCTAAACAAGCAATTCTCCAAGGAAGAAATACAAATGATCAATAGGCACATGAAAAAATGCTCAATATCACTAATTATCAGAGAAATGCAAATCAAAACTACGATGAGGTATCACCTCATACCAGTCAGAATGGCCATCATTCAAAAGTCCACAAATGACAAATGCTGGAGAGGCTGTGGAGAAAAGGGAACCCTCCTACACTGCTGGTGGGAATGTAGTTTGGTGCAGCCACTGTGGAAAACAGTATGGAGATTCCTCAAAAGACTAGGAACAGACTTACCGTATGACCCAGGAATCCTGCTCCTGGGCATATATCCAGAAGGAACCCTACTCAAAAAGACAACTGCACCCCAATGTTCATAGCAGCACTATTTACAATAGCCAAGACATGGAGACAGCCTAAATGTCCATCAATGGATGACTGGATAAAGAAGTGATGGTATATTTATACAATGGAATATTATTCAGCCATAAAAACTGACAACATAACACCATGTGCAGCAACATGGATGTCCCTGGAGAATGTCATGCTAAGTTAAGTAAGCCGGAAAGAGAAAGAAAAATACCATATGAGATCGCTCATACGTGGAATCTACAAAAAAAAAAAAAACCATAAATACAAAACAGAAACAGACTCACAGACATAGAATACAAACTTGTGGTTGCCAAGGGGGCGGGGGGTGGGAAGGGGCAGACTGGGATTTCAAAATGTAGAATAGATAAAGAAGATTATACTGTGTAGCACAGGGAAATATATACAAGGATTTTGTGGTAGCTCACAGCGAAAAAATATGTGACAATGAATATATGTATGTCCATGTATAACTGAAAAATTGTGCTCTATACTGGAATTTGACACAACACTGTAAAATGACTATAACTCAATAAAAAATGTTAAAAAAAAGAAGATGTTGTCTATAATGGTTCTACATTTTGTTAAAACTTCTAATAGTCCCAATATGTTTTGGATTTAAAAAGCCAATGATTATGGTTAAAAAGAATATGAAAATGAATATATGTATGTTCCTATATGACTTGAGTTATTGTGCTGTACACCAGAAATTGACACAACATTGTAAACTGACTATACTTCAATAAAAATATATTTTTAAAAAGCCACTGATCATCTGTAACCCTGACTTCCAGTAGTGTTGAACTCTTAACTTTTTTTTTCAGAAGGAAACAAAATATCTTTCTCTAAGACTGAAAACTGTATCACTAGTATGGAGCACATGCTCTACCAGCCTATGGAATGGGCTCTCTTCTCCAAGAACAGTGACTTACTTTGCACTGCTTTGGCATATCTGTGATGCTGGGATGGATGGGAGTGAAGAGAAGAAATTTCACAGCTGCTGAGCTTCTGGTTTTCTAAACTGTTTGAAGCAAGTGATGCTCTTTCCCAAAAGGAACTTGAGTAGTTCATGATAACAAATTCTAACTTAGATATGCAATTGAAAGGGAGACAAGCATTCTTTCTGCCCTAGTTTTTTCACCCTTAAATAGGAGGAGGGGTCAGGGAGGCACCATTTGACATTCATTTGGATATATTCTGAGGCAAATTGTTCCAAGAGTTTTCCCATTGGCCACCAGTCGTCACTTTTATAGCACACATACATAGACATGCAAACTCACAATTATTATTTTTTCTGGCTGCAAATATCAGATCTTTAATGAAGGAAATTCAGTACCTAGCACAGTACACAGAAAGCATATAGTGCTTTTTTGAAAGAAATGAGGATTTGATTGAGTTGAGAGCTAACCGCGTATCTCTTTATCAACATACATTTTCTTTCTGCATTCACACACACACACACACACACACACACCCCTCTCAGCTGTCTATTGCTATACAGCTCAGTGTTTAAATGCCAACTGGCCTGGGCCCTGGGGATTCAACCATCCCAGCTGTCCAATTCAGATCCCAAGTCCTAGAAAATTTCTAACTGTGCGTCCCTTGTCTGAGATTTGGCCAAGATTCTTCCAGTTCTTGGTTACATCTTGTGTCGCATATATCATTTCTTAAGAGTTTTAAAATACAAAATAAAGTCACAACATAAAAAATATAAGTTATGAGCTCACCAGGCTTTAACAGAAATACTGTGAGCACGATACATCATCAATGTGTCCAATTTCACAGTATCGCCTGTAAAATCTTGGCTTTTTTTTTTTTTTGCCTATTCCTGAGGTGGTAGGAGAACAATTTTCAAGAAACAGTGTAGAGGCAGAAAAAAGTCAGCCAAATATATATCCCACCAATCACATTGCAATGACCCAAGAATAGAGATGGAACCAATCAGCCTCTTCTTCCTCAAGGGGTGAGCACTCCAGCCAGTATTCATCCTGCAGTAGGTTCACTTTCCTCCAATCTCCCTCCCAGAGTTTAGCCAACTACACCCGTGAAATTGTTTACAGCATTTCCACAGCAGACAGTGCACACATTATATCATCATGATAGTTCTCTTTCAAATATACTCTGGAACAGCAGACTCTCTCTGGCTCTGGGCCTCAAATGACAGTTCTCTCTGAATCCTGTACTAGGTACTGAATTTCTGTCATTAAGTATCTGATATTTGGAACCAGAAAAATAATAATTTTCTATGTCTAGGAGATACACAAGTGACAATGGGTGGTTAATGAGAAACCTCCTTCAGGAGAGGAAGGAATATCTTTTTAGTACTGCCTTCTTATGTTGATTTAGATATACTTTAAAAAGCTTTAAGGTAAATTGACATAACATTGTAAACTGACTATACCTCAATTAAAAAATTAAAAATAAATAAATAAATAAATAACTTTAAGGTAACAGGTATGTGATTTATCATTGAATAAAAATTATGGCATATGACATTTCTAGATAAAACTGGGCTATTGCCTTCTAGATAATATTTCTGTTCATCCAACAAATATTTATTGAACATTTACCATGAGCCAGGAACTATGCTAAGCACTGAGAATGCAGTGGTGAAAAAGACATATTCCCTGCCCTCAGGGACTTAGATCTTTAGGGGGATGGGCAGAGAAACAAGTGCCAATTCAGCTCTACAGGTGGACATAGGAGTAAATGACTCCAGGGTACCATGTGAGCATAGGGAGGTACCTAATACAGTCTAAAATGGCCAGGAAGGGATATTTAAACTGAGATTTGCAAGATTATTAAGAGTTACCAGAGAAAGGAAGGAGTAAGAGTGGAGAAAAGTGGCTTACGCCAAGGATGTGAAAAGCCCTGATAGAAGAGAGGGTTGATATACCTGGACATGAATTGGGAAGACTAAGCAGTTTGGACTTTATGCTGAGGGCAATGGGAAGCCATCGAACAGCTTTCAGTGGGGCAGAGATATCATCTAATTTACATTTCAGAAATACCATTCTATCTATGTTGTGGGAGAAAGATTGGGAGGAGACCAGAAAAGAAGTAGAGTGATCAGCAAGGGGGCTATTGCAATAGTGCAGGTGAGAAACAAAGGTGGCATAAGTATGAGTGGCAGGGAGAGGGATCAAGAAAAGTATATAGATGGGAGCGATGCTGAGTGTATAATTTAATAACAACAGCTAGTGTTGATTTTGTGCCAGGCTCTGTAGCATGCACTTTACTTGCACTATCTCACCTGATCCACACAGAAACCTTAGAAGATGGTCACTGCTGAGGAAATTGAGGTCAGAGAGATTAAGTAATTTACCCGAGATCCCTCAACTAGTAGCAGGCCCCTGCTCTTAACCAGCATGATCTCGTGCCTCTTCACGTAAAAGCATCAGGACCTGTTGAATAGATTGATAGGGTGAAGGGAAGGCAAGAGTCAAATCTGATCCAAGGTTCCTGGTGTGGTCAAATGGGAACACGGGAGGAGACGTTTGGGGAAACATAGGGGAGTTGGATGATGCATTCCATTTTGTACACATTGAGTTGGGTGTCTGTCAGATTTGTAGAGTGAATTACCAAAGTAGTTGAATACGTGGGCCTGAGACTCAATATATATGATGAAGCTCCAGATTTGATGGAGAATTATCAGCCATAGGAGCAGAGGAGAGCACCCCAAGGGAGTATGTAGAATGACAAGAGGACTAAACAGATTCCCAAGAAGCTCAGACATTTCTAGGGCAGCCAGAGGAAGAGGTCTATACATCATTCAAAAGTCCACAAATGACAAATGCTGGAGAGACTGTGGAGAAAAGGGAACCCCCCTACACTGCTGGTGGGGATGCAGTTTGGGGCAGCCACTGTGGAAAACAGTATGGAGATTCCTCAAAAGACTAGGAATAGACTTACCATATGACCCAGGAATCCCGCTCCTGGGCATATATCCAGAAGGAACCCTACTTCAGGATGACACCTGCACCCCAATGTTCAGAGCAGCACTATTTACAATAGCCAAGACATGGAGACACCCTAAATGCCCATCAACAGATGACTGGATAAAGAAGATGTGGTATATATTTATACAATGGAATACTATTCAGCCATAAAAACTGACAACATAACACCATTTGCAGCAACATGGATGTCCCTGGAGAATGTCATTCTATGTAAGTAAGCCAAAAAGAGAAAGAAAAATACCATATGAGATCGCTCATATGTGGAATCTAAAAATAAAAGATAAATAAGTACAAACTAGAAACAGACTCATAGACATAGAATACAAACTTGTGGTTGCCAAGGGGATGGGGGATGGGAAGAGGCAGACTGGGAGTTCGAAATTTGTAGATACTGACAGGCATACGTAGAACAGATAAAAAAGATTATACTGTATAGCACAGGGAAATATATACAAGGATTTTGCGGTAGGTCACAGTGAAAAAAATGTGACAATGAATATATGTATGTGTGTTCATGTGTAACAGAAAAATTGTGGTCTACACTGGAAATTGACACAACACTGTAAACTGACTATAACTCAATAAAAATAAATAAATAAATAAATAAATAAATAAATAAATAAATAAATAAATAAATAGAAAGAAAGAAAGAAAAGAAGAGATGAAGGAAGAAACCGAGAGAGGGTGGTGTCATGGAAGCCAAGGGAAAGAGTATTTCCAGAAGGAAGCAGTCAGAGTTCATTGACTCTGCAGACAGATCAAGCAAGATGCAGATCAAACACGTCCACAAGCTTTATCAACAATGAGGCTGTCTGTGACCTTGATGAGCACTGCCAGTGGAGGGTGAGAGGTGAGAAAGAGGAGATCAGAGGGGAAGATGACTCTTTTATGAAGTTTGCTGGGTGAATGGGGAGACAGGGCTGAGGCATATACTGTCTCATTTGATCCTCACAACAACTTTATGACATAGGCCCTAGTATTATCATTTCCATTTTACAAATAAGAGGAACAAGGCAGAGAAAGATTAAATAGCTTTTCCAAGATTAGCCAGCTAGTATATGGCAGGGCTAGGACTGAACTCAGGAAGTCTGACTCCAGAGCCTGTGATGATGACCATTAGAATAAAGTTAGAGCTACTATTTACTGAGCAGTCTTCACATGCTAGACATTGTGATATGTGTGCCATATACAATATGACAACAGCACTGTGAGACAGGTACTATTATTTCCCTCATTCTACAGATAAGGAAAATGAGGCTCAGAGTCCCCCCCAATAATGTGTTTTCTAAAGGAAAATTAGCCTTGATTTTTCCATTTTAATTTATAGCACCTATTACTGGAATTCAAGTACTTGGATATTCTAATTCAACTACTTAGGTATTTACATCTATAATATATATATTTCTAATGTGCCTTTCAAGTGATGTGTTTTTAAGTGGCCAATCGGTAAAGTATGTTAACTGATTAAGAGGCAAAAGAAGAGGAAATGGGCTTTAATGGTAGAACAATGGCCAATAATAATGTTATAGTTGTATAATACTTTAATGTTTTAAAAAAACACCTTAACATATAATGTTTTATTTGATACTCCCCAAAGAAGAGTTTCCTGAATATGAAAGTTCTAAGACCCTAGAATGCAATACCTAAGGGAAACTCTGCCTCGAGAGGTTTGCTGTTGTTATTTTGTCAGGTACAAACAGCTATTGTGTCCATGAGGGTGAAAAACAGTTCCCTCTGGAGGCAGAGGGATGGTCTAGTCTAGAGTAGAGTCTTAATCATTTAAAGGCTTTGGAACCTTGTAAGAACATTGAATTCATATCCATATTCTAAGGCAGAGACTCTCAGTCTTCCGGGCACTAGGGTACCCTATTTTTAATCCTACCTACCTTGGTCCTAAAGGCATTATTGGGCATATTCTTTAGAACAGTAATTAAAACCAATTTTATTTTGAAAATACCAAGGTCATCCAAGATTACTGAAGCTGTCTAATGTCTCACAAGACAATGGCTGGGACTTGAGCTGAAATTTCATTGCTATACCTTGAAACATTACCATCTGAATAATGAATTATGAATAAAGGTAGACTAAAATAGGACAAAATTGACTGACTCAATAAACATTTACTAAGTGCCTCCCTATGCATAAGTCGCTGCTACGTATTGAAGTCCTCAAAGATGGCTGTGTTAGTCAGAGTGGGCTAAGTGGTGTAGCTGTAACAAATAATTCCCAAATCTCAGTGACTTAAAACACTAAAAAGTTATTTCTCTTTTGTGAAAAGTCCAATTCACATGTTCCTGGCAGCCCTCCCGGGCAGCTCTCCTCCAAATGGGGATTCAGGGATCTAGGCTCTTTGCATCTACTGGTTTCACCATCCCCTTTGGCCTCAGAGTCCTCCACTGGATGCTCTGCAACTGGTTGGCAACAGGGAAGAGAGAATGAACAGAGGAACCCATGGGATGTTTCCAGAGCCAGACCTGGAAGTGACACACAAAGCTTTCACCCACATTTCGTGGACCAGTACTCAGTCGCCTAGTCCCAGCTTTACTGCGAGGGCTGGAAAATGAAATCTTCCTACATGTCCAATAAAAAGAAACTGGATTTGGTGAATGCCTAGCCAGTCTCTGCCTCAATCACATAATCCATTGTTTTCCAAACTTCAATCACTCTCAAATTACCTTTGTGATTATTGCTATACGTGTATCATCTGTATTAGTATTTAATTAATATTTTTCTAAAAGTTGACTCACTTTTTTATACTTAAATACATTTATTTTAAAAGGAAATTTGGTCACTATAGTGAGTGGGAAAGTAGTATCACTTCCCATAAATAGAACGTAGCCATAAAAATAAATGCAACCACAAAATAATATTACATTTAGCTAAAGACTATTTCTTGCTAGAGGCACTGAACTGTGGCCTGCTCTCTCTTTGTTAAAAGGGGAGTTTAGCCAAGTGTTAGAAGGGAAGGTGTCAACTACGTAGGAACACTTAAGTGAAACTTATTTATCAGAAGACTTGAAAGAGAATTGAAACACTAGATTACTGGAATTAGTGGACAGTAGTCCTAACATTCTGAATAATTTTCTTTCTTGGGAACTTTTTAAATTTTCCTTTTACTAATTACATACTTGTTTGTTAGGTCATAAAAATTTTTAGAACTGGATTTTCTACAATTGGATTCAGTTCTTAGAGAGGTGAAGTAACTGAACCGTGGTCTCACAGTTAATAGCCGGTATGACTAAAAGTAGAACAAAGGCCTATTGATGTTGGATTCATAATCATGTTTATGAACTGTGAAGATTATCACAATACATTTGATCTCTCTATGTTTGCCTCAATTGAATGCTGAACTTAGTCACATTTACCCAAATGCCCGGCCTCTATGAACACAGAGTGGCGGAGAAATCATGATTGGTTTCTGTAAATCTAGAAAAGATTTACCAAAATATAAAAAGAAACAAAAAGAACTCAGAATAGCCTTGAAATCTCTGAAAAAGAAAAGTGACGAGGAGGGGATTACTCTTGGAATCTATTAAAATGCATTATAACACTATGGTAATTAAGGCAGTGTGGTACTGGCACACGCTAATAGTCATGTTGGTGAACTAAAACATAATCCAGAAATAGATGCAAGCATATATGAGAATTTCATATTTGATAAAAAATTATCATTTATATCAGTGGGGGAAATGCAGATTCTTTAGTAAAACGTATCTAGACATCTGGATAGCCGTAGGAAAAATAATTAGCATAATTTCATCATATGTGCTTGTATATACATATGTGCTTGTAGACATACAGACCATCTCTAAGAAAATAAATAAGAAATTGATCACAGTGGTTGTTTCAAGGGAGAGATACTAAGTGGCTGACATACCATAAGCATGTATTGTCTATTATTATTTCATTAATAATTTAAAAATCCAATAAACATCATAGACTAACACTGATAGCTTCACAAGACTAACCATCCCTAGGCAGCCTAGAATTTTCATATTTTTCTGGTATTAGTAAAGATGTGAAAATATTTTCTGCTTTTATTGCTTATTTTGTTTACATTGGAGGTTACTTTGTGCCTATAACTCAATTCTGAGAGCACTGAGTCTCCCAAAGCAGCCTCCTTCTCTGTCCTACTTGACACTCCAAAACACATAGACGTGTTTCCAGGATCTGAAAGTCCTTAGGTTAGGCCTGAATGAAATCAGACTACCAATAATGCATATTTTAATAACATAGGAATTCATAATGGCCCTCATCCTGTATTTCTCTAAACTATAAATATTGCCCAGTGACCCAAGAAAGGATGGCACCAACATTTTGGAGTGTCAAGAGGGTAGATGAACATTTTCTGTTCTATTTTTGTCTATTAAAATGCTGATTTTTCAATCTCTTGGCAAACGTATCTCAGGACAGATAATCCTTCCTGCAAGATATGGTTGCTCGAAAACAGCCTGAAGGGAGCAGGGGCAGAAGGGAAGGGAAGAGATCATCTAAACTTCCTCTGCAACTTTCAATTAGCTTCCAAAAATTGCACATTCACACCCGTGATTCATCTTTGACTACTTAGTTTAACATAGTGCCTAGAATATGGTAAATGTTCTATGAATGAATGAATGAACGAATGAATGAAAAATGAGTGAACAAGTGAAGGAATTCTCTTCAATTAAACTGAGCCATACTAGTGTATTCAGAATGTAAATTATCTCTCAATTAAACAAAATAATGCATTCACATAGGTAGAAAATTAGGCACAGAATTTGTAAGAGAAAAAGACATTTGTGAGTGTAATTGAACGTTGAACATTCTGGATTTCCCCTCTTCTTGAGAGCTTGGTTCTGGGCTTACTCACCTGTGGTCCAAGGGGGAACAAATCCAGGAAGGCATTTGTTATAGCCCCAGCTGCTGAAATTACAATGAAGAACCTGGTGATTCTTTCCTTTCAGCCTTCAGGGGATGAGAAAAGAGAGAAACGAAAGCCAACTGGGCAGAGGTAAATGAATGAATACTAACTAAGTCTCTCCACCCCAGCCAGTAGCAAGTTACCAGCTGTGCCTTTAATTTAGCCCTTTGTCTTCCCTAGAAAGGCCAAAGCCATCGTGCTTGAAAAGAAGGCTCCTCTAGAAAGCTGTTCAAAAGCAGAGAAGTAAATTACAGCGGGATAGGAGAGATGATATTTATTAAGGGAAAATAGTCTTCTCAAAATGAAAGGGAGGGACACTAGATGAGAAGGAAAAAATACATTAGTCAGTTGGGTGATTTGACTGTGATTTTTTTTTCTGCCGATTAAAAACCCAGCTCAAAGGACAACTGGGATATATTTTAAAGGTTAGGATCTCGTTCTCCTATTGGTAACATTTAATAACAACCATGGAGATAGCTTAGTGAGAAGGAAAACTAAGCAAGGTCTGAAGGGAAGCACCTTACAGAGCCGAACCCCAAGAGGAGCCACCATAGTGTGGTAAAAATCAATGTTCAGTTAAGGCCTCCGTATTTCCTCTTGGGAGGAAAAAAGAGAAATGATGGATTAATACTGGTCTGCTGTTTGTTTTGAGAAATATGCGAGACAATACACAGCATGAAACACAGCATGTGCTCAGTCGAAGTTAGCCATCTGTATTAATAGTATAACATAGACTATAACAAATTATGAGAGGAGCTGACTTAGACGTCAGCCACAATTAAGGAAATGACCACTGGGCTGGAAATAGGTAGTTACAGGTGTAGTCCTGGCTCTGCCACTGTCTGTGTGACCTTGAGCAAGTCACTTCCCCTCTTGGGAACTCCGTTTCCCCCATGGGTAAAAAGGAGAGGCTGGACTAAGTAATGTGTGAGGTCCTATCAAACTCCTGGATTGTATACAAACAAACAACCTAAATAAATACAAAATTCTTAGGGTTTTTCCCCATCTTGGAAGCCCCAAAGGCTGTTAGAAGGGTTGCATCAGCTTGTCTGCCTCCCCAAAGTAGCCTGCACAGCATTCTGCAATCCTTTTTTTAAATTGAAGTAGAGTCAGTTTACAACATTGTATCAAAAATGCTCAATATCTCTAATTATCAGAGGAATGTAAGTCAAAACTACAATGAGGTATCACCTCACGCCTATCAGAATGGTCATCATTAAAAAGTCCACAAATGAAATATGCTGGAGAGGCTGTGGAGAAAAGGGAACCTCCTACACTGCTGGTGGGAATGTAGTTTAGGGCAGTCCTTTTAGCAAAGGCAGGGGCAAACTGGGAAAGCAGTGAGTGGGCCAGTGTGGGCAGAGTTTGGGCTGTCATTCCTTCCACAAATCAGTTCTGGCAGGAAGAACAGTCTCAGAGCCATCTGAATGGCAAACAGCAATGGAAACAGCGCTCACTGAGCCTGAAGACTGTGGCTGATGGGCCAAAGATTTCCTTTCCACCTGGAAAATGGACCCATTTGGAAGGAGGTTTCATGGGCATATAAAGCTCCAATGTGTCGGCACATAATGTTTAGTTATGTTGCTCTCCAAAGAGTTAATACGGCTCAAGCGGGAAACACCTAGCCTTGTGCCTCTTGGACAAAGGAGGGAGCTATATGGCCCTGTCCTGGCTCTGATGCTAATTTGCAGGGTCACCTTGGCCATATTACTTAAGCTCTCTGTGTCACCATGCTAATTGGTACATGGAAACGATAGTTCCTCTGCCAACCGCAGAAGGAGGTTGTGAGACTGAAATGAAGTAACATATGTGAAACTGCTTTGAAGAGCATAACGGTTACACAAATGTATCCTCTCTCCACGTGTCTAGAATGCATGTGTATGGCTAATCCCATTAGGAAAGCAAGGGAGCTTCCCTGAATGTAATTACTCATTATTCTTGAAATAGCATTTGGTGTACAACATCATTACATTCTCTTTATCATGGACAATCAGATGATCACAATTTCAAATAAGCATTCACAGTCATTAAAAAAAAGTTTTACTGCTCCAGGATTAAAGCAAGACCATTGCCAGTGTGAGAAAACTCATTTATATCTCTGTTTAAAAGCTGCTTTAAACTAATCATAAAAAGAAATAGACAATCTTTATTTCACAAAAGCAGCTGTGACACAAGCTGAAGTCTCACCAGGTAGTTAATGCATAATTCTGAGTAACTTGGGACACTCTGTCCTTTATGCAAAATTTCAGTTCAAGCTAAAGCTTTATTGAGGGCCTAGTATATGCCAGACACTGTGATGGCATTTGGGATCAAATGGTAATAAGAAACAATCCCTGTCCTCAGAGAGGGAAGTAAGGCTGCTAGACAGGAGAGTTCTGAGACATGATGTGATTCGTGCTATAACAGACTCGCAAAGTGGCGGTGAGCATCGGAGACCTGGGAGAGGCAAGGATTCATCAGGGCTCCCAGGGAAGCAGGCTCTTGATTAGAGAGAGACACCAGCATGGGGTTTTGTCTCCTGCCTCTGGACCTGGCAGCCTGGGGGCGTGGGGGTGGGGGTGGAGCCATCCTACTCCTGCTGCAGAAACTCCTTTTGTCTGCAGTGGCAATATTTCAGAAGGCCAGCAGATAGGGGCATTACTCCATGAAAGCAGACCCTGTCCTCCTGCTACGAAATTGAAGGCTTCCTTTCAGAATAGAAAGTTGGGAATTTTTTCTATTGAAGATTGGAAAAAGAAAGTATTGAGAATAGCAGACGGTCCAAACTTAGTTATGATTAAAGCATTTAAAATAACAAAGTTGGCATGGCTTATCGGCATCAAAACATTTATAGTCTCATTGTAAGTAGTAATAGTAGCTGAGATAGGACGCTGCTTCTTGCTCATTCATCCCTTTACTTACTCCCCCATCTACTCATTGTATTTATCTTTCTCTCTTTAACTTCCTTAATTGTTCACAGCTTAGAATGAAAAAAATTTTTTTTTACCATTTGCTATATATACGGTATAGTTTTAGATTTCTTGCTCTCAAAAATAGAATATTATTACTACTTCCAAAAAATGACTTAAACTTAGTTTTATTTTTGTAACTTATATGACCTTTGGTCAACTTTTTTGTTCCTGAAAATCAGTGGTCCTCAATAGAAAAATAAAATGTTCAGCCTTGTATTATAAAACGTTGATTCTTAAATTTTAGTAAGCAGTAAAAAAAAATTTAGTAAGCAGTGAGTTAAAAATACAGATTCTGGTAGGTCAGAATTGGAGCCTGGGAAACTGCCTGTTGTTCTCTTATAATAGACTTAGGTTATGGGTACCTGATATCCACGTGACATCACTGGTGATATTAACCATCACCGGTTTGTTAAGGTACTATCTACCAGGTTTCTCCACTACAAAGTTATTGTTTTTCCTTTTCCATACTTTGTGCTGTGGAAGCAAGTCACTAAACCTAGTCCACCCTCAAGGATATGGGGAAAGGGAATTAAGCTTCACCTCCTGGATTGGGGAGCATCTACATATATTATTGGGAACTCTTCTGTAACGAAGATATATCCTTTCTTCCCCACTTACTAATTCATTTACTTATTCAACCATTTATTTATCTCAGTATAGACTCATGGGTATTTATTAAAATAAATACTTTGGGTTATAATCCAAATACTGTATTATTTATTTTATTGTTCAAATTATTCCAGCTTTGATGAGCTTTTTCAGGTTGGCTCCTATATTCCTTTGGCATGGCCCTATCCCTTTTTTTTCTTTTTTTTTTAAGCTCTTCATTACTCTGTGGCACTATCAGATGCTCTGTTTATCTTATATTTTTCCT
The DNA here is from genome assembly GCF_036321535.1 of Camelus dromedarius. Taxonomy (NCBI): domain Eukaryota; kingdom Metazoa; phylum Chordata; class Mammalia; order Artiodactyla; family Camelidae; genus Camelus; species Camelus dromedarius. The sequence continues at coordinate 13,307,331 of NC_087472.1, forward strand.
TCCTCAGTCCTAGAATCAGCCATTTCTCAAGAAGCCTGGTTCCTTTTATAGGAACACAGTATTAAAAACCAAGATCTGTGCACTGGATGTTCTAATTGTTAGTGGGGTGTCATTGCTTCCAGGCCTTCTCAGCTGAAACATATGACATATGTGTGCTAACCACCCCCCAACACACACAGCTATCATTATCTCTGTATCTATCTATATCCATAGTAAGCTAAATATGAGTTCATACTGATGTCTCCAACTGTAGTTCAGTACCACAGGGTTCCTTGAATCACATTTTTAAAAGATCACTCTTAAAATATTTTATAAAAGAACAACAAAAAAGGATAACTCAAGCTGCTCCAGTAGTGGAGACGGTGAGACCAGCTGGGGCTGCTGCTGTCGTCTAGGTGGGAGCTGACATAATCCGGCTTCAATTAGGACGGCAGCAAACAAGAAGGAGAGGAGTAAATGGATTCCAGGCAGACGCTGAGAATAGAACTGGCAGGATTCGATGGTGGTTCAGATATGGAGTTGGGTAGGGGAGTTAGGGAAATAGAAGAATCAATGACAATTCCTGGATTCGGGGGTCTGAGAAACTATGTGCCTGGCAAGCCCATCTGCTGAGATCAGGAAGACTCAGGGAGGAGCAGATTTGGAGGGGAGGGGATAGAAATCAAAAGTTCTGCTTTCACTTTGTGAAGTCTGAGATGTCCCTTAGACACCCCTAGTGGAGATCTCAAACAAGCAGATATGCTTAGAGTGTGGAGCTCAAGGGAGTGATCTGGGCTGGAGATATCAATTTGAGTGTTATCAGCATATAGCTGTAATTTAAGCCAGGGGCTGGATGGGAGAAACTAGGGAGAAAGTGAGAGTGATGACAGAGGGGAAAAAAAGGACCAGGACTAAATCCCAAGACACTTCAGCTATTAGAGTTTGAGCCAAGGAGATGCCATCAAAGGCGAATGAACTTCTCTACTAGAGTTAAAGATTCACAGTGTTTTTCATCTGAGACACACATCACTCATTTCCTCACTGCTCAAGATAGTCAACTGATGAGCAGAAGAATTTCTATTTGTATATCAATTTTGTTTTGCAATTGCTATGGGAAGGCAGGTGAAGATGATTCAATTTTTATTAAACCAATTCTTTGGGGGTGCTGGGGGTTGACTTGTTATGTGACGTTCCCATCCTCTGAAATATAATGTCTGCTTTACTTTCATGAGGTGCCAACTCTATACCCATTTCCATATCTATACCTATTTCCGTCACTGCATCCCAGAACATCTTCCTGAAGAAACAGAGGGAGTGAGCTAATCTTGGGGGTAGAGAGTGGGTGAATGCTAGGGTGCCCTCCATACCTGCAGGTACATTAATAACAAAGGGTTTCTTTCTGTTCCTAACCAAAATAGAAAACTAAGTCTCTGATAAACATGCCAGATCCCTAAACTTGCCCATTTCTCCGGTCCAGTCTGCATTTCCACCAGCTCTACTCTAAGCCAGGTTCTTATCTCTTCCCAAGGCAAACAGGAGTATAGTGTGTGAGCTTAAGGGCATGGACGCTGAGCCAGACAGTCCCGGGTTGAAATCTTATCTGTACCACTTACTAGCTGTGTAACCTTGGACAAGTTGTTGAACTTCTTTGTGCGTTAGTTTCCTTACTTGTAAAATGAGGATAATACTAGTGTCAATTTCACAGAGTTGCTGTGAGGATTCAATGAGATAATGTACACACAGTTGGCCCTCCATACCCGTGGATGTGGAACCCGTGGATAATGGAAGGTCAGCTGTACTACACCGTTTTATATCAGGGACTTGAGCATCCATGCAGGGGGTTCCTGGAACCAATCCCCAACAGATACAGAGGTCAGACTGTAAAGTACCTAGAACTGGATCTGGTTCAGAGCAAATGCTCTGTAAGGGCTAACTGTAATTACTGCAACCGACTAGCCTGCTGGCTTGTCCACCTGCCTCCAGTCTTTCTGTGCCTTCTCAACTGTATTCTGCTGCTAGGAAATTTTTTCTTTCTTTTTTCCCATTACTTTAACAGATTAATTTTCGATCAAATACCATGAGCCAAGCAGGCGCAATCCTAGACACTGAGGACATGGCAGTGAACAAGAAGCACAAAGTCCTTGATTTCCTAGAGCTTATATTCAAGCAGGAGAAGACACACAATAAACAAAGAAAATAATGTCAAGCAGCAATGTACCTGCCTTTGGAGTGCTGTGAAGAAGATACAAGTGATAGAGTGAGACTCTTCCAGTAAGTGATCAGGGAAGAAAGCCTTTCTGAGTCAGTGGCTTTTCAGCAGCCCATCAAGGATGCTATTTATAAAAGGCACAGGAATAGTGACTCTGAGGCCCCATGGGGACAAGGACTGTTGGAAGAACAGACCATTGTGGCCATGGGGCACGTGGCAGAGGCTGTGAGTACCCACCACCACCCAGGTTCTCTTCTTCCTGGGCATACAGCCAGACTCCATTTCCCAGCATTCTGCATCTTATATGTGGCCAGATGACTGAGTTCTGGCCAATGGAATGTGAGTGGAGGTGAACGACCCCATTTCCACGACTGGCCTATAAAACCCCGCAACAGTGATTCTCTATCTATCTTCTTTCACCTCCTTGCTAGCTGCAAAAGAACAGACACTTCCAAATCCCTTGAAGATCCCAGAGCCACAGAATAGAAGGCATCCGGTCCCTGAGTACGTGGAGTGGGGCCCACAATTGAGAATTTAAGGGTGAGCACTGCAGCACTAGCATTTCTCACCTGAATACTGGGACCACGGTGCAAGATGAGGCCAGAGGGAAGGAAAGGGCTGATTCTTCCTAAAACAACCTTTCTACCGTCTATTCTACTCCGTCCTGTCTGGACTCCCTAGCCTACCCACGAGGACCCCTTTGGTCATCCCCACAGTACCTACTACCTCATCATAATCGCTCCCAGACCTAGAGCTGGTGCTGCAATCACGTGGGCTTCTTGTTGTCTCCTGCCTTGCAAATTAGCCAACCCTACCAATCTGTCCCCACCCAGCATCTCCAGCAGTCACATTCTCTGAATGCCATTAGGCTGCTCAGCCTTTCACGTTGATGTTCCTAAACTGTTAGGTGAGGTTCTTTGTTTGGTAGGCTTGGTGACAGGGTGGAGAAGACGGGCCCTATACTTCTTCTGGATCCCTCGCCATGCCTAACAGAATGCTCAACACATAGAAGGCATTCTGTGCATGTTTGATGACCCTCACTGAGCTCATCTGAGAGAACATCTCCCCTGCCCCACTCAGACTGAATGGCATGAAGCCAGGTCCCTGTGACTGTGCAGTTTGCACAGAAGAGCCACAGCACATGTTCCTGCCATGGTATTGACTCCCTGCTGGGAGGAGGAGCTTGTATTCACCTGGTAAGCTCTCCCTAGAAGCTTCAGATTAACAGCTTCTGCCATTCCTGAGACAATAGAAGCCTCTGGATCATTTACAGCAAACCTCAGAAAACAAATACTGCGGAACCCTCCACTTCTGAGATGTCTTACACGCTGGCTGTCTTGGCTCCCAGCTTGGTCTCTGACATAGCACCTGCTATCCACAGCTTTTATCTTGTTTGACTTCCCCTTTGCATCATTCCAAATTGGGCATTTTGAGCCCAGAACCTCTAGGGTAAGTTGGGAGTTTTTATCCAATCCAGTTTGCCAGGAACTCAGTCTCTCCTTAACACATTCAGAGGTCTCAGCCTTGGGAACAAATCAGGCCTCAGCCAGCAGAGCCATGGCTCAAGGCACAATGGAGATTTTGTCCAGAATCAGCCGCACCCTGATGCTTTCTCATATAACTACAGGATCAAGAAAGTATACAAAAGGGTATCTGTTTAGATTGACTTGGCTTTCTAGGCCAGCGTCTCTCAGCTCCAGGAAGAGAGAGCCTTTGGAGTTGGCATTCATCAAGGCAAGAAGAGGAGTGGGCTAGGGAGACACGTTCCACCTGCCTTTCCCTTTAACCCTGCCATTAGCCCACCTCTCAGAAGGGCAGCAGCAGCAGCAGCTGCAGCCTCAGCTCGAAAGCAGCGTGTTCACCCTGGATGGCACTGTCAGTGTGGGGACTGTGAGCGCCAGTAATCACGGATCAGGGTTGACTCTTTGCTAAGAAGACATTCCTCACTCTGGAGTTTGGGCCTGAGCACAGAATGAAATGATTCGCCTCTCCCATCCACCTTTCTTCCCCTTTCCCTCTGTTCTTCCCATATGCGGACTTCCTCTGCTTGCCTACCATTTGGATTTCGCCCAACCTCTTCACCTTTTTGTAACACAACCACTAGCCCCATGATGGGAGACAGCTGGCATTTGTTAAGTTTCAACTCAAGTACTGTGTCAGCCCTTTGAGATAGATGATAGATATAGATAGATAGATAGATAGATAGATAGATAGATAGATAGAATCTTTTACTCTCTTGTACCAACCTTGTGAGCTCATGTTATCACTATTATTTTCAATATGAGGAAACTGAGGGTCAGATAAAAGCAACACCTGGGGTCAAATAATAGAGCTGGGATTTGAATCCAGTTCCAGTTGGCTTTAAAGCTTTTGTTCTTTGCACTCTGACTACATCATGTTCTCAGAGACATCGCATGCAAACAACAGTGCTGTTGAAAGCTTCCCTGCTCCGGCACTTCCATCAATATCAAAAGGAGAGATTATTTCCACAATGTACCTGTGTGATCTCCTGGGGAACGAAACAGCAAGTGCCTACTGAAAAGCTACTTTTGCCAGTGTTCGGCTAAGACCAAGGCTCAGCAAAATGATTCCAGAATATTACTGTGCAGGGTTGATTGAGACTTCTGTTGCCAGAGAAACAGAAAGCACCCAGGAACAGGACGTTCAGAATAGCATAGTGGACAAGTGTGCAGGCCAGGCTCAGGAATCTGACTGCCTGATTTCATCATCTGCACCACTCAGGAGCTATGGGAGGCTGCACAAGCCCAAATGCCCTCCTCTGTAAAAAATATCATCTAATACCTATTGAACCCCACTGTGTGCCAGGCATTGTTCCAAGTACTTGACATGTATTAATTCAGTCACTATTCACATCAACCCTATAAAGTAGATTACTGTATAAGCTCCATTTTACAGATGAGAAAATGGAGGCATAGAGAACTTAGGTAAATTGCCCAGAGTTGCTCAGCTGGATGAGGGCATCATTGAATTCAAAGTCGGCAAACCTCTTCCAGACCCTGTGCTCCCCAACATTACTGTCCTTACGGGAACAATAAGAATACCTACTTCATAGGTATTATTAGGTATTTTAAATGCCTAGCAGTGCCTGGCACAAAGTAAAGTCTCAATAAATATTATTATTATTATTATTATTATTATTATTATTATTATTATTATTATTATTATTATTATAAAAGAAGGCCAGAGTATTTAATTCTTTAGCAACAAGTAACCTTGAGTAGATTAGTTTAGATAGCAGTCTGGGTTTGGACCATAGGTAAGCTTGGGTTTTGTGAAAATCCAAGCCACACATCGTCCCAGACATTCTGATCATGGTTCTGCACCTCCATCTGGGCATTGATTTTCCTGCTTTTCTAGATGGGGTGGCAAAATGTATTCCCATTTCATGAGCATAGGCTGGCATGTCAGACAGAGTATAGTAACGTCAGCTTTCTCTCCAGAAAGAAGATGGAGTAGAAGGACATAGAACACTCTTATAGCACCTTGTATTTTTCTTCCATGGCACTGAACACATTTGTAGTTAATTACTTGTATAATTACACATCTGTCATCTTCACTTCCCCTAAATCAGACTAAACCTCTTGAGGGCAAGAGCCATGTGTGCTTTTCCAGCCCCTGGCACAGAACCTGGCCAAAGGCATGAGTTCGAGGAGCATTTGTAGAATGGATGAATGACTGATGCTGCTGCCCTAGGGCTCCTTTAGATTGTCCTTCCTTGCCGGATGCGGGAGAGGCCAAAGAAGGTGCAATTCCCAGATACAGCCAAAAGGTGGCAGAGTGAGTCTGCAAACGGTCACTTTCCAGCATCCAGTGGAGAAAATGACTCAGCCTGGGAGCTGGGTAGTTGTCAGAAACTGCAAGATTTGGGAATAATCTCTATTGCCCCCACACTGTTCAGCACAGAGCACTGCACATCATACGTGCTCAAAATATTTGTTGAAAGGAGACAACTCTCCTTTTCAGTAATGATTTTTATTCATTTATGTTTCTGCAATAAAAGCTGCCTTTCAACAAATATTTATTGAGTGCCTACTAGGTAGACACTGAGGCACAAAGATGAACAAGGCAGCTCTAGTTTCTGCCCTCTTAGAGTTTATATCTAGCAGAGAGGAGATGGGTAATGAGACAAATAAGTAGAAGTGCTATGGGGCAGGGGCCCCCGTCCTGGTCCAGGACAGTCAGGAGAGTTTTTGGAAGTATCATTAAAGCTAAAGAGTAATTCTGTATTCACACACCCACAAGAGTCACCAACCCTTAAGAAAGAGACAATTCCTTAGTTACATAAATTGTTCCAAGGCAGAGAGAATGTCAAACATACAAAGTTTAGGAAATTCCACCATTGGCCTCTTTCAAATTCACAACCTAGAAGAAACATAACTATTTTTAATAGAAGACATTTGTTGAAAAGGAATTACAAATACAGGTCAAATCTCAAGACGCACATGAACTTCCCTGAATCCTCGTCCAGCATTTCTTATATGTGTCCAGGGCTTTTCATTTCCTACAGTGTTAGCCTATTTGATTCTCACCACAGATCTGTGAGGTAAGAAAAGCAAACATCACTAGTCCCATTTTATAGGGTCTAGCACTTTCCAGGGTGAAATGGAAGTTCAGAGAAGTTACACGATTTGCTCAAATCCCACTGCAGTGAGAGGCAGAGTTAGTTAGCACTAGTACCTGGTCCGCTGACTCCCAGCCTGATGGCCTGTCCATTATACTAGGCTGTTTATTACAATGACTGCAGTGCAGACACATAATTATAGTGGAGATTTCTGCAGGTCCCTTACATTGGCATGAGTTCTACATTTGTGTTCCCTCTTGTTCTCTATGCTCCGGATGAGTTTATGTAAGAAAGGAATTAGGTATTTTCTGAATTTCTCCTATGATAATAGAGCTATTCAGATTTTGAAGCCCTCCTAGAGTAAACTTTGGAAATATATTTTCCTAGAAACTGATCACTAGATCGTCAAATTTATTGGCACACAGTGGTAAGCAGTAATTTTTAAAAAATAATTTGGTAACATTTTTCCAGATTTGCTTTATTTCTTCATAAATATCTACATGTGCTATGTTTTGCCTGAAGCATGGGGAGAGTGAATCAGAGCAAGTAATAACCCTTTACCACCCAAAACCTCAGCACATATCTGCAAAAATAAGGATTTTTCTTACGTAGCAACAATAAAATGATCAAATTCAAGATCTTTAACATCGATAAAATACTGTTCTCTAATGTACGTTCCAAATTCTAATTTCAACAGTTATTCCAATTAAGGCTTTCACAGTAATTAATTTTCCTTTTTTAAACATTTTTTATTGAGTTATAGTCATTTTACAATGTTGTGTCAAATTCCAGTGTAGAGCACAATTTTTCAGTTATACATGAACATACATATACTCGTTGTCACATTTTTTTCACTGTGAGTAATTAATTTTCTAATCCAGGCTCCAATCTAGGATTGTGCATTGCATTTAGTTGTCCTGTCTCTTTAATTTCCTGGAATAGTTCCTTATCCTTTCTTTATATTTCATCACATTGCCATTTCTGAAGAGTACAAGTCAGTTGTATTGTAGAATGGCTGTCAGTCGGGTTTTGTCTGATGTTTCCTTATGATTATATTCAACTCATGCATTGTAGGCAGGAAGACTGCAGAAGTGAGGCTGTGCCCTTCTCAGAGCATCACAGCAGGAGGCACATGCTGTCAGTTTGTCCCTTTTTTTTTTTTTGGTGGATGTTCACTTTAATTATTTTGTTAAGGTGGTGTCTATCAGATTTCTCCAACATAGATATACCTTTTCCCCCTTTATAATTAATAAGTAATCTATGGGGAAATAACTTTGATTCTGTTCAACAGACTTGCACCCAATGATTTTAGCTTCTTGCTTAAATCAATTATTACATGTTAATTGCAAAACATTGATTTCAAACTCTATTATTCCCACTACATTTATGAGTGAGCATTTTACTGTAAAGAAGTGCTTTCCCTTCTCTCTCCTTTTTCAATGTATTTATTCATTATTTTTTGGTTTTGGTTTTCAGTATCAGTTTGGACTTGTGAATTCTGCTCTATTCAATGTGTTAAATCTTTACATGATTCATTTTCATGGTAAAATCGTCCACAATTTGTAGAAACCCTTAAAGCCAGTCCCTATATCCTTTGGACATGCCTCATCGATGTTCGACCACTGTCTTACTTTTTCCCACGATGAGTTGTTCTCAGTTTCCCTAGCTCTAGAACCAGCCATTTCACCAAAAGGCTCTCGTTCCTTTTACTGGCGAATGGTATTTAGAAATCAAGTGCTTGGCAATAGCTGTGCTCCCTGCTACTGGGGTGTTGCTACTCGAGGCATTTTCAGTGAAGAGAGTTAGGGATGACTTCATACTGATACTTCTAATTCCAACCAATGCACAGGATTCTTCCTCTTCTTCATCCATTCCAAAGATGTGTCTTTCTTGTCCCACAGTGAGGACCCTAGCTCTCAACAACATTAATATAATCATTCACTTGTTCAGTCCTATAAACACACACAAAATAGTTTTAGAATTGCTATACCAACACCACTACCATCAGCAAACCTGCTTCCGTTACTAGAGTGTCTGCATGGTGCCTCCTTTTCCTTCCAATTCAAAGTGTCACGTGGGTGTTTCTGAATGAATCTAGGTCACATGACTGTGCCCTTGCAAGAGAGGCTGGGAAAGCAACTTGGTGTCTTCTGCGTTAGAAGGCATAGAGTCTTCAGGCGAGAATGTTCAAAGGTACTGAACTTCCAAAAAGACTAATGAATGTCTACTACAGTTGCATTGATTCATTTTCTTTGTTCTATTTTTTTCTCTAGTGATTCTGAAAATAAGCATCCTCTGTTTTTCCAGTAGTTACCTGAAATTTTTTTAACACTTAAGTTTATATTATTCTATAAATATTTAGAATTAATAAACCTCTATACCCTTTCTATAAACAAGGTGAGAGCTTTAGCATGTTACTACTAACCTCTCTGGCCTCACTGTTCCCTCACCTCCTCTCTCAAGGTATAGTCATTTGAGATTTTAATTCCAGATTCTTATGAATTGCCTTTGCCTCAGATGTTAGCAATTATTTAGACTTAACTAAGTTTTTACCTTTTTGTTTTTGTTGTTCATCACTGTTTCCTGCAGTGGTGTGATGGAGCTAGCTTGCACTGATTCACAAAAGCCAATTTGTTACCAATTCTTTCAATTCTGTGTTCAGTGACATCATGTAGCTTGATGTCAGCCATCATGAGAGTATCTATGCCACAGAAATCAGCAAGCACTACAAATCAGGGCTTTTCCCCCCAGAGAGTCTGTTGTTAAACATTTATCAGCACACCACTGGCTTCTTGTATGTCATGTCTTTCTCTTTATTGCATTACTTTTTTTTAATGGGAGTACTGGGGATTGAACCCAGGATCTAGTGCATGCTAAGTATAGGCTCTACCACTGAGCTATAGCCAACCCTATTATATTACTTTTTAGTTTTAGTACACCCTTGATTATTTCAGAGAGGGTCCATGAATGCTAAATCTTATGAGTATGTACTTGCCTCACACTTGAATGTCAGTTTGCTTAAGAACAGGACTTACTGAAGAGATTGCTAATTGCCTAACCGAAGTCCAGTTGCCCTTTTTTCCTCAGGAACTAAATCTCAATTTTCAGCACAGTACACAACTACCTGGAGAAAATACTCTATTTTTCAGGCTTTTTAAAGCCAACTGTGGCCACAAGATCAAGTGCTAGTCAATGAAATTATAATAAATGCTCTGTGGGACTTCCAGGAAGCATCCTTAAAAAGAACTGTCAAAACTGGGAGGAGTGTCCATTTTACTCTTCTTCCTATTTCCTTCTTCTGGTTGGTTGGAATATGGAAGAGATGGATGGAGCTCCAGCAGGTCCCAGCAGCTACACTGGACTGTGGGGTAAACTGCTGATGGACACCATACCTTGAGAATGGTGGCAACAGAAAGATACAAGAATCCTGAGCACTAGTAAGTTCATGAAGCTGTGCTGGTCTTACATGCCTCGACTTTTCTCTGATAGTTTCCATCTCTTTGTCTGTTTGCTTTATATTTTGGGAGATCTCCTCCACATGATTTTCCAATAACTAATTCCTTCTTTAGCCACACTCATTCTATTATTCAGCCATTTTGCTGAATTTTTTATTTTAGCAGTCAGGTTTTTAATATCCAAAGACACTCCTATTCTCTGTGGGTTAAGTATTGTAACCAGCTCTTATTCTTCCTCTTGCTCAGTTCCGCTCCAAATGGATATTTAATATTCACATAGTGAACAGAATCAAAAGCTTGAGTACCAAGTGATATTTTGAACTCTGGATCTCAACTTCCAAATTACTACCTAGTGCTGTAGCTCTGTGAGTTTCTTGGGAATAGAGGAAATAGGAGTTGCTGAGTTAATACCTGAGTTGAATTCACTGGTAAAGATATTTGTTGAGGAATCAATTGGCAGAAGAGATACTTAAATATCCATTTCATCCTCCCATAAATTACTTCATGTTTTGGGTTTAATGATGTGAACTGATAAGCAGCTAGAAACCAAATAACCATTCATCATTCTAGCAGAGGAATTTGCACGCTGTCTTTGTAAAGGGCCAGATATTAAATATTTACAGTTTAGGGGCCATATAGCCTCTTTTGCAATTATTCTGCCACTGTAGTGTGAAAGCAACCACAGACAATACATAAATGAATGGCTGTAGCTGTGTTCCAATAAAACTTTACATATGAACATTTGAATTTCATATAATTTTCAAGTGTCATGAAATATTATTCTTCCTTTTATTTGTTTCAATTATTTTAAAAATGTAAAAAAAAAAACCCATTCTAGCTAGCTGGCCATACAAAATCAGGTGGCAGGGTGGATTTGGTCTCAGGCGATAGTCTGCTGACCTCTGTTCTAGCTATGATTGTGAATACGTGTTTGGGCCAGACCAGCCCTGCAGTATTTATAGCCCTCTTCTTCTTTCACCTGAATTTCGTCCTCAACTAATGGATGTTTTGGAAGGGATCAGAGATGCTTCCTTTCTGTTATTTCCTTTCTACTCAGCCTCAATTTGGCCTATTTGCATATATATTGAAAGCCTATGGACTGGTCCTAGCATTATTGCTTCATTTTGACTCTGTTTTCCCTTATGATTTTATTTTTAACCCAATAATGATGTAAGCTATACACACACACACACACACACACACATACACATAGAGAGGGGTTAAGAGAAATATTGAAATAACCATCTTTCCTTATTACTACGAGAAATTTGGGTGGCTGGGTCCATTAACTTTTTGAATTTTGGTATTCCAGACGATGAATAAAGCTTGGTTCTTTACAAGAAAGGAAGGGCAGTATGTCCTCATCCCAGAACTGTGAATTTTAGAGTCAAAAAGGATTAGAATACTCATTCACACGGATCATTCCATCTGATGGAATTTAGCTAGTTCTCATGTTGTGCTTCAAACCAGAAACATTTCTTTTCAGAACACGGGCCCTGGCATTTGTGGACTGAGAAGTCTAATTACGTTCCTGGTTTTACTTTTCTGAAATAAGGCCAGCTAATTTAATGATTAATAATAATAATAATAGCGCCAACTTCCCTAGCCAGTGTTCTTGAGGAAATGAGGAGGAATTGTGTGAATTTCACCAAAATATTTGCCAAAGCACATTGTTCCTTTGAACCTCATATTTGCATAAGAATAAATGATCTGATGTCAATAGTTTTTTATTGTCCACACTTCAAGGCATTTGTAAAGGGTTCAGCGTTATTCTCTTTTTGACACGTTCTTAGTAGAATAGAATTAAGGTAAATCTGTGAAAGCAGACGCAGTTGCTTCAGGCCGGGCCACATTACTGGGGTCACCAGGAGTGCCAGCGTCTGTTCCTCAGCTTAACAAATTCAGGAACTTGATTTTTATGGCACTGACACAGAGGAGATCAGGCTTCAGGGTATTGACTCATGCTAACCAAATTTACAGGAGACTAACTGATTAAACAGGAAGCCAATTGATTAATTTATACTGAAAAATAGAACTGCCAGCTAGCCAGTGCATTCTCTGCCAGAAGAAAAGACAACGTGAAAAACCAAATTAAAGTCTAAAGGTTGTTTGAAGAGTACAAATATCAGGACAGGAGTTGTTAGATGGATTCAAAATACAGTCACCAAGTTTTGGCAGCCTGATGAATTCTGCTTCTCTGATGGAGTGACAGACCTCTCCAGCAGATCCCAGGGTTTTTGTTGACTGATTAAGGACGCCTCTCTTATGGTCACTGCTGGAGACACATTGACTATTTCTTACTTGACAGTACTCCTTTTTCAAGTCTCTAAGAAAACTGTGTGATAGTAAACATAGCCCAAGATACACAGACAATATTCTGCTGCCACCACCCAATGGACCAAATGTTTCTACATCAAAATCCACTCTTCTTACCTTAAAACTGTTTTTCCTATAATCTTAGTCCAGTCTCTAAAAATTTCCTTTTCCTTCTAGCTGTAATTGAAACTCAGCTTCCCCACTTCCCCTGATGCCTTCTTAGGTGGTGTCTATTTTTTTTTTCTACCAAGCCCCCCATACAACTGAATCTGAAGGTGGAAAGGTGTCTATTTTGTTTTCTACTGCCATTTCCAGACCATTCTTCTTCCCTCCGGCAAAACACCTTCATTTTGAATCTCGTGTCATCAGACCAAAGCACTTACTATGCCTTCCTTGTTGCAGTCATCCACAGACCCCTGATTTCTTAAATATTTTGGCTCTTGGCACACTGTCACTCTCTCCAGTGCTACATCTGCCTTAATTCTTGGCGATTTCAATAATGCACATAGATAATCCTACCTGCACCCTGAACTTTCAGTTTCTTGACCTCATCTTCTCCAGTGACTGCCCTCCCCTCCCACTTCAGCCACTCACCCTCATGACCAAACCCTAGAGCTGAACATTACCAGTATACTGCCTTCACGATCTGAATTTTATGCCTCCCACTACCCCACCACCACTTCTCATTTTTCCACTTATTGTCTCTCTAGTACCCCACCTCCAGAAATCCTTCAGTCCAATCAGGACCTATAATTCATTAATCCTCTCACCTTTTCAGTATTTTTTACCCCTCATAGTCTTCACTTCCTTCAGTACACAGCTTGGGGTCCACAGACAATCACTGTAATTTCTCCCACATATATATATATACATATATACATATACATATACATACACCTATGACTCCCTTGCCCTTGTCTTGCTTCATCATATCCACCTGGCAAAGTCTCCATTCTATTTTAATCATATTTCCTGCCTCCTCTGAATCTATAGCTGTGCAGCTAAACTTGCCTGGGGAAAACATACCAAATGCCTACTGGTCTCACTTGAATTTCATGACCATTATCCTCAAGCAGAACTTTAATGTTGTTCAGTAATTTTATTACATTTATTCATGCATCCACTCTACCACTTTTCAAAACAAATAATACCTTACTTTCTTCCACAAACCCCAGCACTTCCCTCATCCTTCTTCTCAGCTGATGACCTTTTTTATTTCACTAGAAATTAGAAGCAATCAGATAAGAAGTTGTTTCCCATACTCCCACCACCAGCTGGCCTCCATCTGTATACACACTGCCATCCCCTCATTACTGTAGATGAACCCTCTGTGCTCCTAGCTAAGACCAGCTCCTCCACTTGTGCACCCATTTCACCTAAAGACAGGCTTCCACTAATTCACTTCTCTCTCTCCTCATCATCAATTTTTCCATCTTTACTGGATCAATTCATCAGCATCTTAAAAATATTTTTAATCTTTTATCGCCCTCCAATTACTACCATTTTCTCTTCCCTTTTACAGAAAAACTTCACAAAAGTATTGCCCATACTCATCATCTTCCTCTCCTCCAGTTCTTTCTTAAACCCATTCCAAGCAGACTTTCAACTCCATCGCTTCACTAAAACTGCCTTTGTCAAGGTTACCAATGACCTTCACTTTGCTGACTCCAATGGTCACCGCTCAGTCCTCATTGCACTTGACTTACCAGAAGCATTTGACACCGTTCACCACTTTCTCCCGGAAATACGTGCCTCAGTTGGCCTCCTGCCCTACAGTGATTTTCTCCCAGGTATCCCCATGGCTTACTCTCTCTTTTCTTTCAGGCTCTACATACATGACACTACATTTTATTTTAAATTGTTCAACCCACATCCAGAATTCTCTATCTTCTTCCCTGCTTTAAAAAAATTTTTATTAACTGCTTTATTTTTCTTCATTGCATTTATTAGCATCCTACAAACTACATATTCTACTTATTTGTCTTGTTTATTGTCTGTTCCTCACAACTGTCTCCACTAGAAAATAAGCTACATGAAGGCAGGGATTTTTGTCTGGTTTATTCACTTCTGTATCTCCAGGTCCTGAAGAACACCTAGATCACAGAAAGTACTTAAGAAATACATTTAAGGGGAGGAAGGAGAAAATAATATTTAAAGTACAAAGGATTTCAGTGTATTTTGTCTCTATGGGAAAATTTTTTAATGAATTAAATCAGTTTCCTAAAAATAGGTATATATTTTGTCATAGAAATAATAGTATATAAGATTGTTACTAAAACTAATAGTTCTCTAAATGCACTATTGTATCCTATATTGGATCCTGAAACACCAAAAGGACATTAGTGGAAATCCTAATAAGGTCTGCACTTTAGTTAATAGTAATATACCAGTATTGGTTTCTTAATTGTGACAAGTGTACCACAGTAATCTAAGATGCTAACGTTAAAAGAAAATGGGTAAAGGGTATCTGAGAACCTTCTATATTATCTTCAAAATTTTTCTGCAAATTTAAAATCTTTCAAAAACGTTTTAAGTTTATTACGTGCATGTGTGTGTGTTAGGTAGGATAATGAGCCCCCAAATATTTTTACATCTTCATCCTTAAAACCTGTGAATACATTAGGGAACATGGAAAGGGGAACTAGGTTGTAGACAGAATTAAGGTCGCTAATAAACTGACCTTTATTTGTAGGGAGATTACCCTGGATTATCCAGGTGAGTCCAACATAATCACAATGTTACCAGACTCTGGTTCAAAATCAATAGTTCAAAATCGTAGCTTGAGAATCAATACCTAGGAGGGCAAGTGTTGGTAGAAAGGAAAATTGTCTTTAATCAGAAAGCCTACAATCAGGGGAGAAGGTGGATTCATATGCCAAAACCAACTCCAAAGATTCTGCTCAGCCATGAAAGTTTTTAAAGGGAAAAGGGACATAATCTCAGTTTATCACTGAGATAGGGGATCAGGCTCATAGCCATCTCCCACTGCATGCAGGCCTGTCGACTTCTCGTGATCTTTCTTTAGATGCTGCCTTGTTCACACAGTCTGTTCAAGAGATTACTGATGGGGGGCAGGACGAGAAATAGGGAAGAGATATGGTCATTTGTTAATTACTTATTCTTCATTTCTACTCCTTTGATCTACAGAATGAACCAACAGGTTAGGCAAGGTATTGTGTGATCAAAAGATTTGAAAAGTGTGCTTCGGAAGGACATGAGTAGAGAATGGGGGTGCCTGGTTTGAGGTTAGTTACAGTATAGCTTTGCTAAAGTGACAAGACAAAAGGGGCCTCCTGCAGAGGGCGGTTTTCTCAAAAGGGCTGCTTATAACAAGGGTCTGCAAAAGTGGAAGAGGAAAGCAGAAAGAAGAAAAAAGGAGATGTGACTATGAAAGAATGCTCAAAGAGAAGCAACACTGCTAGCTATGAAGATGGAGAAAGGAGCCAAGAATTCAGAAGCCTTTAGAAGCTGAAAAAAGCAAGTGAACAGATTCTCCCCTAGAGAGAGAATCAGAAGGGAATATAGCCCTGCCGACACCTCAGTTTTAGCCCACTGAGACCCAGGTCAGATTTCTAACCTACAGAAATTGTGAGATAATAAATTTGTGTTGTTTTAAGACGCTAAGTTTGAGGTCATTCATTATGGCAAGTCTAGGAAACTAAATATACAAACATGCAGTCATGACTACAACCCAGAAAGGTAGGTATCATATCCATTTCATAGAATAGAAAACTGAGCCTCACAAAAACTCAGGTCACATAGCAAGTAAGTGGCAGAGCTGGGGCACCAACCAAGTTCTGACTCTTAATTTAATGCTCTCTTATCAACATGTTGCCTCTTTAGTTAGGGTCCAAGCCCTCACCCACAAAACCCTATTTAACCCATTATATGGCCAAAATATTGCATGTCCAAAAGTTTTTAAAGAATAAATCTTGAAAAACAAAAGTGATTGTGGAGCCACTTTTTCCTTTTAAACATCAAAAAGTGTATTTTAAAAGGGCATATGTAGATACTTCAAAAAAATACATATGCACCAGTTCTCTATCATGTTCTAATACCAGCAGATGAAATGCCATATACTTGCGTAAGCAGTGTTTGTTTTTCTTGAAGACTGCTTAAAGTAAGTCAGATGTAATTAAGAAAAATAAGGAAGTACATGAGACTTCTGTGGAGAAGCTAAAGGTAAGTTTAGGCCATTTTTCAGGGCTTTAGAGATTGAGGGCATTGGTTTTTTTTTTAATGTCTAATTTTACTTCAAAGCTTATGGATACGGAAGCATCAGCAGCGCTGCTCTTACCTAGCCTTGATCAGGATTGTTTTCAGCTCACAAAAGAACATTGCTTTTGCTCAGAAATAACAAAAAAATTGCCCAAGCCTCAAAGCAAAATTTCATAATCCACTTTGTTTACTCCCTCTTAGGTTCTGGGTTTCTCAGCGTGTCTTTATCTTGGGCCCTGTGTTTTTCTATCTCCACTTAGGATATGGGTATATGTGTTCGAAGTTGGCAAAGTACTTTCTTCTCCATTATCTCAGTTTGATTTTGCTATTCTCAAAAACTCTTTGAGGTAGGCAGAACAGGTATTACTATCCACATTTTATAGATAAGTAAGTCAACCCCAGAGAGATGGAGCTGGGACACAAATCTAATAAAGTCTGAGTCAAAGCTGAGCTCTGTTTCCAGCACAGCCTGCTACTTCATCCCCAAGCATGGAGCCGTGTTCCACGGGAACCTAGGTCGAGGAAGAGCTGAAAATGAGTAGATGCTGTCCCCGTGGGGGGAAATCTTAAGAAGGGAAAACCAAGAGAAAAATGATGTTGTTGTTTCTATATGGAGAGCGTGAAAGAGGGAGAAGAAAAAGACAGTGCCTATGGGATCTGGGGATGAGTGTATGGGTCAATCATCTACACCACTGATGGATGGTAGATGGAGAAGGTGGGGGACCAAGGCATGGGAAGGAAGGAAACTCAGTTGGCAGCATCAGAGAGGAAAGTATGTATGTAACAGATGTTCAGAATTTGGAATTCATATGTAAGGGATATTACGTAATAATTATAAGCTGGGACTAGACTATCTGAGGAAATCCTGAAGCAAACTATACGTAAGCTCTGTACATTTCAGGTTGGACTCCAATAAATCTTCCTAGTTTCACTTTCTAGCCCATCCTTGCTTCCTATTTCAGTTCAAAGGCAGTTCCCTTGGGCACTGGGAAAGCAAGGGTTTTTAGGGTTGGACTCCATATTTATCCTTCAGTCTCAGCAACTCGCAGGCTGACTCAGACGGGTCTCTGGATTATGTTGGCTGGGATTTCTGAAACAAGCATTATTCAATTCTTGGGCCCCCAAGCTGGAGTCAGTTAAACAGAGCTGCTCCCAATGAGATGGTTCTCATCCTTTCTGAGTTGTTTAGACACATACACCTCAAATTTACTAAACTTTCTTCACCTCTGTACTATCTCCCCACCAACATCCACCCCCTCAACAACAACAACAACAAAGTCCCCCAATACAATTTGGTTATCAGCTTTCTTGGTAGCAAGCAGCTCATATTTTTCTAAACCTTATTGTATTTTCCAAACAAACATCAGCACATCTTCAACTTTATATTTTAGTTATTTTGTCTACTCAATTGAGATTCCCTTTTCACCTTCAATATTACTGAAGAAGCACAGCATCAGGATCATGATATGATATGTTTACTCCTACCTTTACAAAATTTTGTCTGAGAAATAAAAACTATAACCCTTATCCAAAACATTTGGTGCATCAATAAACAATGTTAAATAAACAACAACAACAACAACAACAACAAAAACATTTGGTGCAGTGCTTGGTGATTACTATTATTTCTCAATAGCATTTCTTTACTTTCACGTCACCATGCCCAAATCCATAGATTAATTTAGGGTATTTTCTTCATGATTATATTTATAAATACCTGAACCTCAAATAATGAGTTACTGTCTCCTGGCTGTCCAGTTCTCTTCCTTTTTGTTGTAATCATCTTTTGTTGTACACTGTAGGCCCCATCTAACTTTGAGGACCAACAGCCCTCTGCATATCACCTATACATTTATAATTGTATTTGTCAAACAATTAATTATTTTGGTTTCAAAATCACATATAACTTACAAGCTTCTGGACAGCAAAGGAAACCATAAGCAAAACAAAATGGCAACCTACGGAATGGGAGAAAATATTTGCAAAAGATGAAACTGACAAGGGCTTGATCTCCAGGATATATAAACAGCTCATACGACTTGATAAGAAAAAAACAAACAACCCAACCTCAAAATGGGCAGAAGACCTAAACAAGCAATTCTCCAAGGAAGACATACAAATGATCAATAGGCACATGAAAAAACGGTCAATATCACTAATTATCAGAGAAATGCAAATCAAAACTACGATGAGGTATCACCTCATACCAATCAGAATGGCCATCATTCAAAAATCCACAAATGGCAAATGCTGGAGAGGCTGTGGAGAAAAGGGAACCCTCCTACACTGCTGGTGGGAATGCAGTTTGATGCAGCCACTGTGGAAAACAGTATGGAGATTCCTCAAAAGACTAGGAATAGACTTACCATATGACCCAGGAATCCTGCTCCTGGGCATATATCCAGAAGGAACCCTACTTCAAAATGACACCTGCACCCCAATGTTCATAGCAGCACTACTTACAATAGCCAAGACATGGGAACAGCCTAAATGTCCATCAACAGATGACTGGATAAAGAAGAGGTGATATATTTATACAATGGAATACTATTCAGCCATAAAAACTGACAACATAACGCCGTTTGCAGCAACATGGATGCCCCTGGAGAATGTCATTCTAAGTGAAGTAAGCCAGAAAGAGAAAGAAAAATACCATATGACATTGCTCATATGTGGAATCTAAAACAAAAACAAAAACAAAAAACGTAAATACAAAACAGAAACAGACTCATAGACATAGAATACAAACTTGTGGTTGCCAAGAGGGCAGGGGGTGGGAAGGGATAGACTGACTGGCAGTTCAAAATTTGTAGATACTGACAGGCATATGTAGAATAGATAAACAAGATTATACTGTATAGCACAGGGAAATAAAAACAAGATCTTGTGGTAGCTCACAGCAAAAAAAAAAAATGTGACAATGAATATATGTATGTTCATTTTCAGTTATACATTCATGTATAACAGAAAAATTGTGCTCTACACTGGAATTTGACACAACATTGTAAAATGACAGTAACTTAATAAAAAATGTTTTTTTAAAAATCACATATAATATGTGAATTCCAAGAACCATATAGAACTGCTCCAGTTATCTGACGATGGGGCTTCCAGCAGCTTTATCTATCTGAACATGGCTTTAAATCCAGAAAGAAATGAAAAAGGTCTATGAGGATTGAGAGCAATAGCCATCCGAAAGCTTCCTTCCAGATTATGGATTAAAATGTGTGTCAACTGTGAATATTTGTTTCACATATGTGATTGTCAGTTTTATGTGTCAACTTGACTAGGCCACAGTCCCTAGTTATTCTATCAAATACTAATCTAAATGTGGTATTTTGTAGATGTGGATAATACCTACAATTAGTTGATTTTATGTAAACTACTTGTTATAATCTGGGTGGCTCTCATCCAATCAGTTGGAGGAGCAAAACTGAAGGTTCCCTGAGAAAGAAGCAATTCTGCTTGTGGACTGTAGTGTCAGCCTCTGCCCAAGAGTTTCTAGCCTGCCCTTTCTAATGGCCTGCCCTACAAACTTCAGACCTGCCTAGCCAGCCATATATATATATATATATATATGATATATAAGTGATATATAAAATATATGTTATATATAATATATAAACACATAGATCCATTTGGAAATATATTTAAAGGAAGACAAAAAAGGGGATGTTTTGAACGTTCATAGCAGCACTATAGCCAGGACATGGAAGCAACCTAAATGTCCACTGACAGATCATTGGATTAAAAAGTTGTAGTATATATATTATGATGGAATATTACTCAGCCATAAAAAGGAAATAAAATCATGCCATTTGCAGCAACATGGATGGACCTGGAGATTGTCATTCTAAGTGAAGTGGGCCAGAAAGAGAAATAAAAATACCATATCACTTATATATGGAATCTAAAAAAATGAGAGAAATGAAATTATTTACAAAACAAAAACAGACTCACAGACATAAAAAATAAACATGGTTACCAGTGGGGAAGTGAGGGGAGGGATAAATTGGGAACTTGAGATTAGCAGATACTAATTACTATATAAAAAATAGATAAACAACAAAGTCCCACTGTATAGCACAGGGAACTATATTCAATAACTTGTAATGGCTTATAATAAAAAAGAAAATGAAAAGGAATATATATATGTATAACTGAATCACTATGCTGTACACTAGAAATTAACACAACATTGTAAACCAACTATACTTCAATAAAAAAGAGAAAAAACAACATGAAAAAACAAGAAAGGGGATGTTTGAAGCTGACACATGGACAAGTGAAGTTAACAGGAAGAGAGAAAATGCCAGAATCACCAAGTCATCATGAAAAAGGTTAACATGTTCAGTGTAGTAAAGACATAAATATGGGATCCAATGCTTAAAGGAGCTTTTAACATCTGTTTGGTTGACTGACAAAAATATGCCTTCTAGATTGAATGAAGGCCCAAGTTAAAAGAAAAAAACTTGGAATCATCCTGAACTTTGTAGCCTAAGTAAATTATTTTGCTCTTTATTCTAGGAGAAATGGTGCATACTGAAGGATTTTGTGCAAGGGGAAGCATGATCAGATTTGTGTATCAATGTGATCACTCTGCCTGCTGGGTGGATATCAAACCAGAGGGAGATAAAATTGAAATGGAGACACCAACTGAGAAACTTGTAATGGTCCAGACCAGGTGAGAAAAGATAGTGGCTGGAACTAGAGTTGTGGCAGCGGCAATAAAGAGAAGTGGGCAGACATGGCTATATTTTGCAGATTGAAATTGATGGTTGGGACTTCCTGAGGGACTGGATATGAGAGTGAAGAATGTGTCATTGATGACTGCTTGGTTTATGGCTCACGGGACAAGATAAATGAAGGTGTCATCAGCTGAGACAGAGAACACTGGAAGAGGGCCTGGTTTGGTTGAAGGGGGTGAGAGAGAGAGATGGGAGAAAGAAAAGTATAAGTTCTTTTTAAGACCTCTTTCATTTGAAATTTCTGGGAGTCATCTAAGAGGAGATGTCAAGCTGGCAGCTAGATGTATAGATCTGGATCTCAGAGCAGAGTTCTGGTCTGAAGATACAGATATGTGAGTCATCTGCCTATGGGTGGTGATCGAAGCCAAGACTGTAAAGGAAATTACCTAAGGAGAGAGTATACAGTGAGAAGAGATGAATAGGCCAGGACTGAGCACTGAAGAGCTACAGTGTTGAGCAGCTGGATGCATATGCCTGATCATGATCTAGGCTCAAGAAATGTTTACTGAACTACCTGAATGAAAAAGGTTCTGATGCACCTATTCTTGATGACTGAGCCTATAGAGATCCCAAACATACATCTTTAAAAGTTACAGTGGATTCTGGCCTGAAATAGCGTCCATCCACCTGGCATCAATCCAGCTTTCCCCACAGAGATCTGGGAGATTGCTGCCAAGTGGTGCTGAGATTCATTCCAGCTGGATCTGTCTCTCTCTTGCTTTCTTCTGCAGCCCAAGATACAATCCACATAGGTAGTTCACTCATGCACTTTATTTACCCTCTTCCAGACTATTACTTGTATCAACTGGAATGAGATAACTAGATTCCTGGTATTATGATTTAAAATAACTTTAGTTTTTTAAAAGAAAAACACACAATGTACATTTTATAAAATGCACGTTGGCATTTTATAAAACTACTTTGACCACATCTCCATGACTTCATCAAATATTTATTGAATGTCCACTCTCTGCCCAGCCCTGAGTGGAAAAGGAGAAGTCAAAGATATCACCTCTACCTTTGAAGAACTTTTAGTCTATTTAGAGAGATAAGACTAACACTAGTAAGTACAGAAAAAAAAAAAAGACCACATGAATCAAGCATATATCACAAAGCATAGGGTGTTAAGGTCTATTAGAGTTCAGAGCAAAGAGCTCAAATTTCCATTCCCAGAATAAGGCATCCAAGAGACTAGATGGAGCTGTGTTGCTCTCACAGCACCACTATTCTTGCTCCTAGGAGGAACCGGACAGAAACCATATTTGAACAACATATCTCTAGGGGAGAAGGTCGCACAACCACCTGCAGAAACCAATTCAATCTCACATAATAGAATTTGAACTTCTTTTAAATGATTTAAGCCACTTGAGAGTTTTACAAGTCAGTTCCCAAATTAATTTAGCATTTATCTTCCAGACAGGCTATTACAGCTAACAATAAACTCCCGTTAAAGGAATTCAGAAGAATGTGTCTGAGGAAAGGAGTTCCTCATTTCTCACCGTCCTTGACTTTCCTGCAGCATTTGACACTCTTGCCCAGCCACTCCTGCTGACCTCTCTGACCGTTCAGCCTCCAGCCCAGGGCCTAGCACTTAGTAGGCACTCAATAAATATTCTTGAATGACTGAATGCTTCTTAGTTTCTTCTCCACTGGCTCTTCTGTTTTCATCCAGTACTTAAAAATAGACATCCCCTCATGCAAGTCTCCATTTCTGGCTGTCTTCTCCTCTACTAAACCTGCTCCTCATGAGCCCACCCACTCCCATGGCTTCAGCTGCCACCTGTACATTGATGACATCCAAATGCATATCTCCACCTGTCCTCTAAGCCCCATATTTCAGCTGCCTATAGGAACTCTCCAAAGTGCATTGCAGGCAATTCAAGGTCAGTGTGTCCAAAGCTCTTTATCTTTCTCCTTAAAATTATACTCATTCCTGTTGTGGACACAAGCTTACAGTTCCACCAGCCCTTCAGTCACTAGGGCTAAAACCTTCCAAAGCATCTTCAACCCTCCCTGACTCCCACACCCTCCCCCAAATATCTAATCCTTACCAGGTCCTATCAGTTTTCCCTCCACGTTATCTCTGGTACCTGTCCCCTCACTGCCACAGCACCTTCAGCGTTTACCGCCTTGATTCTTGTCATTGCTTCCCTACAACAATTAATCTCTCTAATTTATTGTTCACACAGTTATCAAAATATAACTGAAATCATGTAAGTCTCTTTCTCAAAAAATCATTCTTGATTTTTATAAATCATTTTTTGGCTTCTCTAGTTCTTTCATAAACTGTATCAGTAAAGAATGATTTTCGACGCAGGTAACAGAAACCTCAACTAACTTATACAAATAGAGGGCTATTTTTCTCACGTAAAAATAAGTTCAGAGGGAGGTGGTTGCTGGCATTTGTTTATTGTTGCCATGAAAGGTTCAGAGTCTCTTTTGATAGTTCTGCACGGCCATCCATCCTTAACATGTTGGCTCTTCATCTTCACTGCTGCCAATAATTCAGCTACAAGCTGGCTATTAGAGCCCCAGGTATCATGTCTGCATTCAAGGCAGAAACTAGGGTGAAGCAGACAGCATTAGTCGTCTGTATATTTTCTTCGGGAAAGAAAAACTCTGCTAGACGTCCTTCAACAGTCTTTTGTTTATGAATCATTAGCCATAAGAATATTACTGTCATGTGGCCACCTTGAGCTCCAAGGGAGACTAACCGTGTATTTGGATTTTCAAGCCTCTGTTGTAGATGCAGGCAAGGGAGAATGGTAGCAGGAATAGATGTTGAGTTCAGCCCACAGTGCCTGCCAAGTTCCTCTTTCATGTGATTAGTACTAAAGTCTTACGTGTAAGATAACTAGCTTATTTTCAGGTTAAGGAAATTGAGGTCCTGAGAGGTTAGGTGATTTGCCCAAGACCACAGCTAGTTGGTGGCAGAGTCAGAGATACCACTTTATGAGTCCTACTGAGAGTTTTACCATGCCATCGCTGTGTGAAGTGAACTCTTATCTCAGAGAATCATCCAAGCTCCAGGGAATTGAAGGTCCTCGGGAATCTGACGTCAGGCTACCTTTCCAGATTCACCTCTCATAACACCCCTCCACACTCCTTATGCACTATCCAAATTCTTGGTTGCTCCTTGATTGGGGCAGATAACTGCAGGCTGCCATTCTTTTGCATGTGCTGATCCCTCAATTTGGAATGACCCTCCCTTTCCACCCATGCCCCCAACAACACTTGGAGGCTTTGTTTATTGAATTGAATTCTTACTCATACCTCAAGACTCTGGTTCAATCCTGCCTCCGAGCTGAAGGCGTAACTATTCATTATCTCTAGCAGAAGCCCCAAGCTCTACTCCAGCACTTTCTTTTACTCTCCCATGATAGTTGCTTCCTTTCCCACCTACCTCTATCATAAACTCCCTGAAAGCTTCTGAGTCTTAGTTATCTCTCTACCCATGGCCCGAGCATCTAGCAAAGCACCAGGCACAGAGAATAGGGCCAGCAAGCATTTTCTTTGTAACGGCTTTATGGCAATATAATTCACATATCATGCAATTTGCCCACTTAAGGTGTATAACTCAATGGTTTTTAGAATATTCACAGAGTTGTGCCACAATCATCACAGTTTTAAAATGTTTCCATTACCTCAAAAAGAAATCCCCTGCCCTTTAAATATCACTCCACAATTCCCCATTGCCCCCCAGTCCTAAGCAGCCACTAATCTACCTTTTATCTCTATAGATTTGCCTATTTCTGGACATTTCATGTAAATAGAATCAATAATAATGTGGTCTTTTGTGTCTGGCTTTTTCACTTAACATATTTTCAAGGTTCATCCATGTTGTAACATGAATCAGTACTCTATTCCTTTTTATGGCCAAATAATATTCCATTATATGAATATACCATATAATTTAATTCATTCATTCATTATTTAATTTATTCACCAGTTGACGGACATTTGGGTCGTTTCCACTTTGGACTATTATGAATAATGCCGCTGTGAACAGTGGTATAAAAATATCTATTTGACGAATATATGTACGTATATGCATGACTGGGACATTGTGTTGTACACTAGAAATGGACACATTGCAACTGACTGTACTTCAATTTAAAAAAAAATAAAAAGAATTTTAAAAATATCTGTTTGAGACTCTGCTTTCACTCATTCTGGGTATATTCCCAGAAGTTGAATTACTGGGTCATTTGGTAACTCTATGTTTAATTATTTGAGGAACTGCCAGCCTGTTTTCCACAATAGCTGTTATTATTTTACTTTCTCCCCAGAAATGTCTGAAGGCTTCGATTTCTCCACATCCTTGCTAATGCTAATGACCTCCCAGGTCATATCCTTGTCTTACATTTTGGTTATAGCCATTCTAATGAGTGTGAAGTCGTATCCCCTTGGGTTTTGACTTTCGTTTCCCTGATGACTAATGATGTTGAACATTATTTCATATGCTTGTTAGCCATTTGGGCTACCTTTGGGGAAATGTCTATTCAAATGCTTTGTGCATTTTTAAATAAAGAAATTCCAAAATTGCTATTTAAAATTTTAGATGTTCCTTGCAAAAGCTAACTTGCCAGCGAAGTTTGTTTTAAATTTCTCATGAAATTGGAACCGGATCTTCAGGTGAAAAACTTGACCACTGAATGTAAGTAAAGTACATTCAAGAATGCCACAAATCTTCTGAAAAAGCTTATTTATGTTCTGAGAAAATATAGCAGAATCAACAACCCCAAATATTATCAGTTCCCCTAAATTAGTTGCAAAATGAAGATAGTAAAATAGAAACAGAAGTAAACCTCTAACCATGGACTTGCCAACCTTTCCTGACCACAAAAAGTGTTCCGACTCTAGGAATAGCCAACCTTACAGTCTAAGCAGTTTGGTAAATTTTTTCATCAGCCTCAATGTACCATAAGACTTCCAAAGACATTCATCTAAGTCTTAACACTGTCTCCCGTTTACTATATCACTGACTGGCCTTTTTCCAGGCATATCTGGCCAATAGCATGTGGTTATTTTGACAATGCTATTGAAGGGAAGTAGGAAGCAGCACATAAAACCAAACACTGGAATCATGAGGCCATGTTCAGCTCTGAGTGAGTGACCACAAATCTGTTGACACAAGCAGCCAATAAGGGTCTCATGATTATAAGGAAGCCAGGAGATTGTACTTATACTAATTGTCATAGTCCCCATTTTTCATTCAATTGATAACTGATATATTTTCCCTATAAGTGTGTTTTACTACAAAGTATATTGTCCTGATATTTCTAGGATTATAGCTGGTCGCGCCAATCAGTAGGGGGATTCCAGCATTCCAGGTCACAGCATTAGTACGGATCAGACAGCAGGCTTAATTCAATGCACTTGGAGGACTTCCTGTCTTAGGGGAGATGTGAGAACGTTTAGTGCGTTCCTTTCAGCTTTGTAATCTTCTGCTGGGAGAGTGGAAAGAAGCCAGAATCAAGAGTCATAAAACGTCAGTTCCAGTCCTGGCTGAGTGTGAGCTCAGTCCTACCTACGTTGTTACTCGCAAGTCTCTGTGCCTCAATTTTCAAATCTTTAAAATGGAAATGATGATTATACTTGTGCTTCACAGTTACTGCGTTTCTTACAAATTGAAGGTTTGTGGCAAGCCTGTGCTGTCAGATGATGATTAGCATTTTTAGCAAAAAAAAAAGTATTTTTAATTAAGGTATGCAGATGTTTTAGAAATAATGCTATTGCACATTTACTAGACTACAGGACAGTGTAAACATAACTTTTAAATGCACTGGGAAACCCAGAAAATTCATGTGACATGCTTTATTGCGATATTCGCTTTACAGCAGTCGTCTGGAAACAAAAGTGCAGTATCTCCAAGATCTGCCTGCAGACAAATAGTTGATACAGTTATGAGCTCTCTCTTTATATGTCACAAGATCTATAGGATTCACTCACTCTCTCCCTCTTTCCGCTGATTTGGTTTTCCCATGTTTTCCATCTCTACGGAGATTGCAAAGTATAAAACCTAACCAAAAGAGTATGCTGTATTTAGGAAAAAGTGACTAGTTTACTATGGCAGGAGAGGGGGATGAAAAGCATGAGTGGAGAGGATGAGAAATGAGGCTCCAATTGAGAGCCATATTACAAGCTTGGGGGGCCATGCTAAGGAGTTTAAATATTATCTTGTCAAAAATGAGAAGCCATTGAGAAGTTTTGAGCAGAAGGGTACTGAACTATCAGTGCGTTTAGAAAGATCATTCTTACAGCAATGGGGTGTGAACTGAAGGAAAGAGAGACGGAGATCAGTTAGGAACAAGTGGGAAGCTATTTGTTGATCTCATACAAACTTAAGATAGTGGTAGTCATTGTAAAGAAAAGACAAATTTGCGTGATATTTAGGAAGAATGGAGAGCACATGATGTTTGATTCAACGTGGGAGGAAGTGGACGAGGAGGAGTAAAGGATTCTAACTTAGACAACTGAGTGAATTACGGAGTCATTAATAAAAGAGAAGATACAGAAGGCTTGAGAGAACATAATTTTGTTTGGGACATACTGAGCTCAAACTGCTCCTAGCCCATCCATCTAGAGAAGCTTAGAAAGTCTTCAAATAGGTATTTACAGCTTAAAGAGAGGGGGCAAGTGATCTGGATTGGATTTAATTATGGGTACTTGGAGATGATAACTGAACCTACAATAGTGGTTGAGACAGCTTAACGAAAGAACACAGAGTGAGGAAATGGTGCCAGTCGTAAGCACCGAGGAACAAGAGTTTCCAAGGAGCAGAAGAGGAAGAACACACAGAGAAGACTGACACAGAGGGATGGGGAAGGATGTTGAGGAGATAAGAGTTTTAAGAAACAGGGAACATTCAAAAGAACCAAACGCTACCAAGAAGCTGAGTAGGATAAGAAGGGAGAAAAGAATATGGGAGGTTAGCAATTAAATAGTATTTGGTCATGGCCAGGTCAGAGGCAATTTCAGCTGTTGAGGAAAGAGCTGAAAAGTGACTGGAAGGCAATTATGAAGATATAGAAATGACGGAGTACTCTTAGAAAGGTGGGTGAAAAGACCGAGCAAGGAGGCAGTTGTAAGAATAAAATGAGTCCAAGTGAGATAATGCATGTGAAAACTCTGTAAGACAAATTCACAGGACAGTTATTATTCCGTTAAGCAAGGGCTATTCTCCAAAAAAGAAAAAAGGTACTCCCACCAGCAAGTGAATGAGTCATTAGGTAAAGGAAACGGTTCCTGGTATTATTCCTGTTTTCATGGAAATGGCAGCACTGTCCATTCATATATGTTTTTAGGGATCTCATTAAGAAATTACTCCCTTAGGTTGATTTGACAGCTTCCTTTGATACCCCGGGGAGTAGAGGGCAACAAGGTATTGCATTAAGCACGGGGTCAGGAACCTACCACTGTCTTTTAAGCTGGGAGATTGAGGCTCTACCATACAAAGACCAATCAAGGGGCTTTGATGACTTTATGTGCCGAGTTGATACTGATTTGGTATTGTGTTGACCCAGCCTGGGTCTCCCAATCAACCACAAAGGCCCTGTATCAAACCACACATCACACACACTTTAGTAATGAGAGAGAAAAGAGAGCTGGCACAACTCAGCCTGAGGGCTCTCAGGGACAAAGCTTAGAGGGAGAGGGAGAGGGAGAGAGAGAGACTTGTTATTGCATAAAAATATCAGGCTATGGGCAACTAGGAATCTTAATAGACTGGAAATTATGACCTGTGACACTGGTTTTCTGCTATTTCGGTATCCTCTGAAATAAAGATGAATCACTTTGACAACAACAACAATAATATCTTTTATAATTGATAAAGCCCCTCCATAGCCATTCTGTCATTTGATCCTAACAACCCTACAAGGACGGTTACGTGGTGATTATAGTCCCCTTTTGCAGTTGCAGAAGCTAAAGCTTAGAGGGCTAAGTGATTTCTCAACATGGCACAGACAATAAGTAGCAGAGCCAGGGCTCCACCCCAGGTGTCCTGACTCCAAGTCCAGCCTCATTCTGCCAATTACACAGCCAGTCTAAACAAACAGCAGCCAAATGATTCTATGGCCCCAGTGGCACCACGGGTACAACACTAAGAAGGTAGAAATAGGTGCTCTAGGATATGTGGGGGCCTGTCTGTAAAGCCAGGCTTTTGGTCCTTAGGGTTAACTTTTTCTTCCCGAGCTGCAGATCACTCACTTAAATTCTTGGTGCATTATGTAAAGATTATTCTTTGAGTAAGACAGACAGTCTTGCCCATGGTGTGCCTGAGTCCGATTTTCTGAACAATGCTCCTCACTTTGTTAAATCCTCCCAGATTTCTTACTCATCTACCCCCCACATTCAGCTGAGAAAAGCCACCACACCTGTGAATCCCACATTCTGAAATTTGAACCACAATTTGGATTTATTTCCATGTCTATTTTTACTGTCGGGATATAAGATGAGGGAAAATGGACACATTAGAGAAATGAATTCAGCATAATGAAGGTCATTTTCAATTGTGGCTGCCCATTATACAACTCTCTGGCTAGCATTACAGACAGATGC
The DNA here is from genome assembly GCF_036321535.1 of Camelus dromedarius. Lineage (NCBI taxonomy): Eukaryota > Metazoa > Chordata > Mammalia > Artiodactyla > Camelidae > Camelus > Camelus dromedarius. Next base: position 13,337,400 of record NC_087472.1, read on the forward strand.
CACACAATAGAATTTTTTTCTGATATCAAGTTAGCTTCTTGGCAGACTAACACAGCTCATTAGTAATCTTGAATCTCTTTCTATATTTGTGATTCAACTCTAGATGTTGGATAGTAGGTGATCTGGGCTTTATGCCATTAAAATCCACAATGATATTTCCATGCAAATCTTGATTATTGAGAGGGGAGCGTCCCTTCTTAAGACCCAAGTCAGTTTTACCCTGAATTACTAACCCAAGTTCAGGGTTAGCTAGGGAGTGAAAAAAGAAGGAAATGGGATACAATGTGGAAAGACAGAGAGGAGGAGGAAGAGAAGGACCCAAATCTCAGTTTTAGTTTCAGAGTAGCAGTTGTAAAGAACATTTTTAAAACAACCTAAAACAAGCTAGAGAATAGTTTTGAGGGTGCTCGCGTAACGTTCTGGTGTGGCATTGCTGTGTGTGTGTGTGTGCAGCAATGGTAATCAATTTCACTTTGCTTAGTTTATTACCTAAGCTTCTTTTTTTAATAACCTAAGTTTTTATTCTCTGAGAGTTGAATCCTACAAGGTGAAGCAAAACTAGAAGTTCCAAGAGGTTCTTCCTCTGACAACCAGTCTCCCTGCTGCCAGTCTTTTCCCTCATTAAGTCTATATTGTACTTTTCCACCGGTAATCCTCCCAAGAACAAACTGACGATAGTACTCTTCTGCTTAAATGCTTCAGTGGCCCCGCTCCTCATTCCCACACACCCTACCTTAGCTATACCAAATTATAAGCCATTATGAAAATACACTCTTATTCAGTGAGTAGTACATCTATTAGTCTGTACTCTTTGAGTGTGCTAGAAACAGAAACTCAACTTGGACTAGCTTAGACAAAATAAGGGCAAATTATGGAAGAATACTGAGATAAAGCTGAGGGAAGAGCACGGATGCAGCTAGATCTCAGAAATAAATGAACCTAGGGAAGTCTCATCTCTTTCTCATATCCATTCTTATCCTAGCTCTCACCCCAGCTTCTGCCTTAACTTCAGTTTCATTCTCTTTCACGGCATATCAGCATCCTTCACATGATGAAAACTATAACCAGCAACACCTCCTGAGTTTTACCTGTTAATATGTCCACCAACAGATACTGAAACTATTGATTCTAGTTTAAAATACCCTAGGGAAGAATTCAGTCCGCCCAGCTAAGGTGAGAGACCTGATACAATCATACAGTTGGGGTGAGAGCAGGCAGTTCCCAGGAAAAGAGAGGGCCATTATACAGAAATGCATAAATGTCCACTATGTTATATCTGCTCCCGTGCCTCACCCTCATCTCTGCTTGTTGTGGTTGTTCTACTTTGGCCTATATCCTCCTCTCATTTCTCTAAACTTCTGTAGAACATGTTAATATCAACGATCTGGTCCTTTGTTAGAGCACTGTCTTCCTTTTTTGCTTGGCTATTTCACAGGTTTATTTTGTATGTCAATGACATTATAAGTAGTTTGGGAGACAGGGACGTACCTTGTAATTCTTCAGAGTCCCACCATTGTTTCTACAAGTGTTTAAATACATAGAAATTGCTCACATGCTTGTTGAGTTTAATCGAACATTTATTAGATTTCTACGGCAGAGCAACCTAGATCTTGAACAGAAATAATTCATCTACCCATTCCCAGCTCTAGCCACTGAATGGAGAGAACGGTATTTTATTTCACTCTGTCCATTCATCCATCCATCTATTCATTGGAAAACACTTAATGAATCATTACTCTATTTCAATCTCTGTGTTAAGTGCTGAGGATACAGAGATTAATTAGATAAGGCCTCTGCCCTGGAGGGCACAATCTAGCTGGAAAACAGACATGGAGACAGATAAATCATCACCACACCAGATAATGAGTGTGTAAAGAGAGTACAGTACACTGAAGGAGCCCAGAGGAGGTGATTATAGGTGGGTCTCTGGTGCTGGGATTAGAACTCCTAGGAAACAACTTCATATCTAATTGATCATAGGCTACAAAAGATCACTCATCTTTGACAGTTTCCTTACAAGCTTATGAGACTCCAAGGTGAGTGAAGGGAACTAAGAGAAGCAATTTTCTCTTTTCAAAATTCTTTTCTCAGGGGTAGGATTCAGTGTCCTGACTTCCTTCTTATCAGATCCTTGTGAGTACTTCTCCTTCTCCCCTTCCAGCAGCTGTCTGCTGCCTCAGGAGAGGGAAACATGACTGTTTCTCCTCGCATAACCTCGTTTGATGGAGCAAGACAGCCAGGAAGTCAGGCACTCGAGTGAAAGGATCTTACAACTGGGGCCTTCTGCAAAACTATTCCTCTTCTGATGATTTTCTGTTTTAAATATTACTGACTGTTGTTTTGGATGATGTATAGAGACCCAGAATATTGCCTCTGTGAAACTGCTTTGCAGAGATAAAACTGTACTCTGGTGTTTGGAGTGCCGCTGTCCTTTCCATGGTCCTGATTTGTAACCAGTAGTTTTGTAAATTTCAGCTCACCGTAGACTCTGGCTATGCAAAACCTCTTTGTCTACCAACTACTAAACATGCAGCAGGAAAACTATGCTTCAAAGATTCCAGATGTGATGGGAGAGCAACTAGGTCAGCAATGGAAGGAGAACAGAGGAGAACCAAGCAGCCTTCATCACAGGCCCAAAGAAACAAGGAGAGTTTCCACTAACCATTTGGCATTTTTAGAAAATTATTTTCTCATCACAGATACTGTTTCAGAATCCAGCCACACCTTCACCATGCCAACAGCTCCACACAGCTGTTCTCGGAAACTGGACAAGCAAATCACACTAATGTTGTGAATATCTGCAATCTTAACTCTCAGTGGGCATGAAACCACTTTCAGGAAATCTCTTGATACTAAGCTTGGGGCATTCCTACTCTACCTAAGATACAAGGAGAGGTACCACCATCTGTGCTGGAGCAAGCAAGGCAAGGTTTGACCCTGAGCATGGCAGCTAACTGCAACCTTCAAAGGAGGCTGCACCGGGCACTTCACCTGCTCACTAGCAGTTAATGGTGAGAACTAAATGTGTGAATCCAACAGAGTCCTTATGGGTGGCTTGTCAGTACACACATAAGATAAAATTGCATTTAGCCATTATGCTAAATTTGCTATCACAGTGGTTTTGCATCCATGTATTTAAAATCGCACTAGATCAATGAATATTTTCTTGCCACTGACATCAGCTGTCAAGGGAGATCACTTCTAGGTACTTTCTCAACAGACTCTTGGGAGTAGTTTTTTCCTCTTATTTAAGGCAGATTTTAGAGATTTAGTTTGCTAAGATCTCATTCCAGGATCCTTCTGGTCTTCCCATCTTGTGATACACGTAACTTATTCCTCACTCTTTAAGGGGTGCTGTTTGCCTTACTTTGATATAACTCTTGTATTAAGTAAGTTCTGCAAGAGTCCAGGCTACTGTTTGAGGCAGGAAATTGGAAATCCTGATTCACTTGGTCCAACAGGCTATATTGGAATATGTTATTCCGATCAGCTCATATGACATTTCTCCTCTCTTCCTTGTATTACAAAGAATTTCATATACAGAAAGAGACAGACAGAGAGACAGAGACAGAATGTTATAATGAACCTCTATGCACCTATCATCAGCTTTAACAATTATCAGCTAGTCAATCTTATTTCATCTATATCCATGTACACCCCACTCTCCTATATTATTTTGAAGTAAATCCTATATATCATATAACCTCATCCATAAATATTTCAGGATATAGACTCATTTTTAAACAAAATTACAGTACCATTATCACCCACAAAATTAAATAAACATATCCTCTCTTCATAAGAACACTCTTAACACAAGTTTAGCAGAAGACCCTAGAGCCTGAAGTGGAACACCATGAGAGGCCTGTCTGTGAGTGCATGCGAGTCTCCTTGGGAACCCCTGGATCTAGACTTGATGGGACCAGGGACTTGAGGTGCAGCACTATATAGACAGAGGTATGAGCCAAAGACATTTAAATTATCTGTTAATACAATCCCATTAGTACCCCCACACTTGAGAGGCCAAGAGAAATTAAAGTTACACCAGGATATAAAATGGGGTTACTTTAACAAAAATTAGATTACACATGGAAACTGAAACCCCCTCAGCACCCTGATCTCTCCATGTTCTCTGGCTCCTAGAGAAGCAGGAGTCTTCTTGTGCTGAGCTCCCCGTGCTCCCTGGCACATGTCCTGCTGCCAGGGTCCTGCTGCCAGGTCTCCCGTCTCACCAACGTCTCCAGCCATGTGTCCCTAGCCTACCACCACGGGGACCCACACTGCTGACAGCCCTCACCTCAGGAGCATCCTCAGCATTTCCAAATACCTGTCAACTGGGCTGTAAAAGAGCCATTAGTTCTAATGGAGAGATGAGGCAGAAGAACTTTCCTTTTCTCTTCGGTTTCCTATTCAAGGGGAACAGTCCCTGCTCTGCTACCCGAAGCCACCAACAAAATCCCCTTTCCTCAATTCTCGGTTACAGACCCTGACTCACACGCCTCCTAGTGGCTGGCTCACTTACGCTCCCCACCATCCTCCACCTTCCACAGAGTTACACAACCTCCTCATTAAAAGCTTTTTATTCACCCCTCATTCCACAGAATACTTCTCTTACTCTGTCATCCCCAGAGTGAATGAACCCCCCATAGCACCAGAGCTAAACTTTACAAGCATTTATAACGCTGTACTACTGCCCTCTCACACACTTACTGCACATCCCTTCAGGGCCAAAACCAGGTCTTATTCATCTACATGAAGATGGGGCCCAGGACAGTGTTTGCTGCACAGTAGACATTCAATAAATGTTATCTGAATTCATGTTGCTGGGCAAGATTTCTTACTTTTCTCAACTGTAGCCTTGGCTTTGGGTTAATGGGCTCCTCTAACATATGCCTTTAACTGTCATGAGAAGCAATACACACACACACACACACACACACACACACACACACACACACACACAACCCTCTGGCTTTCTTCAACTACTATGAAACACCCAGAGTAAGAATTTTATGAATATTCTACTTTAGTGTGTGTTATACCGGGGCACATCTATTACACAAAATCAAGTGACATTCTTTGCCCATGTACCATGTCTTGATGAACATTCTTGGCACAGAGTTATATTGAGAAGTGTAATTCACAGCAAGCAATATTTAACAACATTTGTTCAGTAGTTGGTATATGAAGCTGGCAAGCTTCCGTTGCCCGTACGCTGCCAAATTCCTGTTCTTATAAGCCAAGAGTCTTTCCATTCTGGCTTTATTGCCTCTGCTGCATGCTCTCCTGACTTTCTCACTTCAACCCTTCAACTGATCATCTCTTCATGGGACCTGGGGGCTACATAGAGGTCACCCGTTGTTCCAGCTGTGAGCCAAACTCACTAACTCCCAAACCTCCTAATACTAAGCTCATTTTGCTGGGAGGCAAAGGCTCTTTCCCCACTGACCCGCACCCCCAACTCCCAAGGATTCCTTTTCTTCTTAACTCTTTCATTTCTCATGTTCACTTTTCTGCTAAGCAAAGAGTTATTTCCAGCCTCAAGAGAAGCTTTTCCTCTCCAATCAATGGATAGACGCTCACATGCAACACTAGATCTCCATCAATGCCATGGAAAAGCCCTGGGCTTGCCAGATGCTCTCCATCTATAATCAAATCATATGCAGATATGTCCACAGATTCATAAAACCTTGAGGCTGGAAGAGAACTTAATGGTGCTGTAGTCCCACTGCCCTTACAAAGCTTGAATTCTCTTGATTTGCAATGGATTGAGGACTTTAGCTGGAAGAAAATCTAGCCACAGCAGGATCTGACTCAGCCCTACAGGTTCAGCAGCTTATTATGCAGGTTATCTTGCTATCAAAAGGCAAAGCAAATGTGCTCTTTCTCATCAGGTCTCAGGGGTTGGACTAAATTATCAACAAAGAAAATTGAGTAGAGGTTTCAACCACGTGCACATATGTGCTCCAGCATGACCCCCCTGAGACCTTGGGTTAACGCTGAGAGTTGCCACATGTGGTGAGGCTGGAAGTGGCCAAGAGCGCACGCGCCCTTGAAGAAGGAGAAATGCAGGGTACCTAGAATGAGAAGTCTTCTTTACACTTTCCCCAGCTCCTCTTTTATCTCACTTTGGTGCCGTGGCCTTACCGGCTACTCTCACCTCCCTCTTCTCTTGAATCCCAGATTCTCCCAGAGGATATTACCCTTACTTTTTGTTGGTAGTCTCCACATGAGGCACACATGTTTTCAGCCTGAATATGATTTCAACTTGATGTGCACGTTGGCCCCTCAGTCTAAAAGCATGTTCTTGCTGCATATAACCTCTCTTTTAGCCCAGACTTGATATCACCCTGCTCTCTCAGGGTCCTCATTCAAGTGCTCAGTCATGCATCCATATTCAGTCTGAGAGGGGCACTATAGACTCTTCTGATTCAATACAGGGGATTTAGATTCAATTAGAATTTCATCTATTCATGCTAACACATTCTTCATTTGGACACTTATCAAAATGGTCCTGGTTTCAATCTTTTCCTTCACTTCGTTGCACATTCCAACAGGGAGACCTGTACACTTCATACAAAACAGAGACCTAGACAAGTTGGCAACTTGGAGCAAAAGCGTTAAAGTGTGTATGTTCACTGACTCAGTGATCAGCTTCACTGAATAATCTTTTTTTTTAAAACATTTTTTATTGATTTATAATCATTTCACAATGTTGTGTCAAATTCCAGTGTTCAGCACAATTTTTCAGGCATACATGAACATATACACACTCATTGTCACATTTTTTTCTCTGTGAGCTACCATAAGATCTTGTGTATATTTCCCTGTGCTACACAGTATAATCTTGTTTATCTATTCTACAATTTTGAAATCCCAGTCTATCCTTTCCCACCCTCCACCCCCCTGGCAACCACAAGTCTGTATTCTATGTCTATGAGTCTATTTCTGTCCTGTTGAATAATCTTTTAAAAAAGACAATGTATGCAAAGATTTAGCTACAAATGGATATTCATTGAGGCCTCATTTACAAGACTAAAAAATGGAAGGTACCTGTCTGTCCAACAGCAAGCATAACTAAATTTTTTATTTCCATGAGACGGAATACTATAACCATTAACAACAAGATTATAGATTATGTTTCTAACTAGTTGAAGATGCAGATAAATTATTCATTGAAAACATCAGGTTTCAAAGCAGCAGGTATGTTATGCTCCTATTTGAAAATATATGTGTGTGAATACACGTACAGGAAGATAACTGCAATGCCATGCTCCAAAATATTAATGGTGGTTATTTACAGCTGGTTGCACAATGGGTGACTTTAAATTTTTTCTTTTCCCTTCTCTGTATTCTTAATTTTCCTATATGAAATTTACATTGCTTTCATAATTTATAAATTATAAATTTATAAAGCAGTACTAGAGACTTACAGTCCATACCAGAAAGGGGTCATGGTAGAAGTGGTAGAGTCAGCAACAGAGTGGCATGCTGGCAGCAGCAACTGGAGCAGAATTGCTTGCACAAAGAACAAACAAACTACACAAATCCTTAGTGCTTACATAATGCAATCATTTCTTTTTCTTATGATCCTGCAATTTGGGCAGGGCTCAGTATGGATGGCTTGTCACTGCTCCACGTGGCACTAGCTGAGACAGCCCAACTGGGGCTGAAGGACGCACTTTCAAGATGACACATTCACAAGGCTGGCAAAATGGTGGCAGCTGCCATGTGGGAGCTCAGCTAGGGTTGGCGGCCAGGAGCCTTGGTTCTTTTTCTCATGGACATGTCCACAGGCCTTCTTGGTCTTCTTCGCAGGAGAGTACTGGTTTCCAAGAAATCCAGGTGGAAGCTGCAAGGCTTTTTATAACTTAGCTGTGGGAAGTTCCAGAACATTACTAGATACAGCCCAGATTCAAGTGGAAGGGAATTAGATTCTGCCTTTTGATAGAAGAAATGGCAAAGAACTTGGAGGCATCCTTAATCCACCACACATGGGAACAGAAGTAGCTCTTCCATTTGGTCAAGGACCTAATTCCTAGTGAAGGCTGGATACACTTTGGTTTCCCATGATTCTTCCTTGAGTTATTATGTTATTATCAATACAACCATTATCCAAATAAAAAAGCAGCTGTTTATATGAGAATTCTTGGAGAACAAAGAGATTGTGCTCAGTAAAAAGTTGTTAGACTTTCTTCATTTCTGAATTCTTCATTTTAAAAAGTTACAATTCCAGGGCAGCACCCCTCACTATGGTTTTCTATTACCCATCTTTTCTAAATGGGTATAAAAAGCACAAGTTGACAACAATGATTGTGTAAGACTCTGAATATGTCCCAATCTTTCCAATCTCTTGGCCTTTGCTCTTTCTACTTTCTCTGCCTAGAAAGCCTTTCTCATGTCTATGTCCTTCTTACTCAGATCTTTGAAGCCCTGCTTGAGCCCTGCCTCCCCCAGATAAAATTCCTGTCTCCATCACCCTGTCTATGTATTTTAGCAATTGTCAGTTTGCCTTTCTAGCACAGGCCCTTTCCCATAATATATGTGAAGTAAATATTCATTTAATGGATAAATAAATCAGTGCTAGAGTCTCTTTTATGACTCTTATTTACTGAGCTGGTAGTCCCAGGCTCCACATTATAGTAATCTCTATAGTCTCACTGCATCCTACAACTAATGAAGAACCTGGAGTGAGTCTTTCCTACCTCCTTCCCTTCCTTTCTCCTCCTCCTCCTTCTCCTCCTCCTCCTTCTTCTCTCTCCTCTCTCTTTTTCTCTCTCTCTCTCTTCCTCCCTTCCTTTCTTTCAATAAGTATGTATTGAAGCCCTGCTATGTGCCAACCATTATGCTAGTTCCTATCCTTGCAGATCTTACATTCTGACAGAAGAGACACACAAGTAAACAAAAAGTAATTCTAAACTGTGATAAGTGCTACAAAGGAAAATAACAGTGTGCTATGAAAGAGAATAAGAGTGTAACATTTGCCTAGACCTAAAGAATGAGCAGGAGCCAGCCAGGTGAAGAGTAGGGGTTTAATAAAGATTTACTTAAGTGAATTGATTGCTATGGGTGAGTGATAGTCCAAGCTTATCCTTGATGACCACGTCTCCTGATTTTTTTAACTTTCTCTATTGCAGTTCACAAACTAGCTGCTTTTAAAGAAAAACCAGATTTAAAGTGACTATGTTTATATGAAATGATATGATGCATATAGTATTTGCTTCAAAATAATTTCTAAGTGAGTAAATAAATTATAGGTGGAACAAGGTTAGATATGAGTTGATAACTGTCGAAACTGGATAATGGATATATAGGGGTTCATTATACTATTTAACATACTTCTGCATATCTTAGAGATTTTCTATAACAAAGGTCTCTAAATAGCCATATGTCCTTACATAGTCCTTCCATATTTTCCCTAAGATTCCCAGTTATCAATAAGGCAAAAGAGAGGGGAAGAGCTACAACAGAGAGCTGACAAAGCAAGAGGTGGTAGAGGATCAAAATTGGAGTGTTTCTCTCTTAGATTCCTAGATGCTGAGGTATTCTAAGGTAGTGCTTGGTGAATGTGCAGAGACTGCTAGTTCTGCCCTGCTTCTATAGTAATAGAGTCCCCCATTTTTACCTAGGTACATGGCCAGTCAGCATAAAAACTGCATTTCCCAGCCCACTTTGCAGCTAAGTGAGGTCATGTGATAAGGTTCTGACCTGCTGGACATGTACAGAAGTGATTTTTGCAACTTATAGTTTGTGCCTTTAAAGAAAAAGACCACCTCCTCCTTTCTTTTGCTCCTTGTTGCTGGCAGGGATGGAGACACGGTCATGAGCACGATGACAGCATCTCTGGGAAAACTAAGCCAAAAGAAGTAAGGAGCCTGGGCACTGGACAGAACCACCAGAGCAAGGTCACCAAGGCAGCCCAGACCTTTAAACTCTCCTGTTTAAGCCACTTTTACCTTGGGTGCTTTACATTAAGCCAAACCTATATTCAACTAATGCAGTGAATTAGATTGCAAAGGAAGAAGGACCCGGAAATCTTAGTGCAAAATGTATGTTTTTAGAGAAAGCTTCCTCTGGATCACAAAATCCAAATACAAACCAATCAGAATGTCTCCTTAAAGAAAAACAGCCTGCAAACATGCTATCGAATGCAAAGAGTACAAATACCAAATTAAGAGTGTCAACACACAGGCTTAACCCAATATAGAACAGGATGCATACTGTAGATAAATCATAGATTTGGAAAATATCTGCAACAAGGATGACAAATGAGTTCGCGACATGATGTACGAGGAGCTTTGAAAACTGAAAAGAACAAGGCACAATTCCATAAAACATGGGCAGAACATATGAATAGTCAGTTTAGAGAAGAGCTAATGCAAAGGGCCAACAAACATACGAAAAGATGTTCAAACTCATTAATAGTCAAAGAAATGAGAAATAATGTAACACTGACGTAGCACATTATGTTCATCAGACTGGCAACAGCTTAAAGTGGAGCAACATCTATTTCTTACATGTGTTAGTTGAAATATAAATCACTATGGCCCTTTGATAAAACAATCTGGCAGTGGCTATATAATTTAAAATATGCATGCCCTTCTACTCAGCAATCTTACTTCTCAGAAAACATAATGTGGATAAAAATCACCAATACATAATGATATACACGCAAGGATGTTTATTGCAACGTTGTTCTCAGTGGCAAATGTTTTCAGCAAATTGATGCCCATCAATAGGGAAATGATAGAATAAATGTAGGTACATATGCATCTATGCACACATCAAAGGGAGAGAGAGGATAAGAGCTATACCAGTGGACCTGGAGAGATTTCCACAAGATACTGAAGAGTGAGAGAGACAAGATACAGAACTTTATGTACATGACCTCATCTTTCAAAAATAATAATCAAGAAAACTTTGCATGTATATGTGTTTGAATTTGATTATATAGGCATGGACATACATGTTTCTATACATACAGAAATATATTTCTATCCAATATATTTAATATATATTTAAATCTACATATGCATAGAGATTTATAGTATGTATGTGTATGGAGAGAAATATTCATGAAAGAATGACTGCTAGAATGTTAATGGTGATATTGCATGGGTTTGCTTTCTTCTTTCTCATAGTATTTGAATTTTATTTTACATTGAGCATGTATGGTCAAATGATTAGAAAAAATAATCTTGCGCTGGAAATTTTGTTTGCCTCTCCACATTCATTCTCTACACTTCATCCTTCTCCATCCTGCTCTGAGTTCTTCCAACTTTCTCTAAAAGACAACAGGTTGGTAATAATTTTAGCTCTTGTTTATGACTATAAAATTGTCAATAATAACCCCATGATTCTACTCAGGATATGTGTGGCCATAAGAAATTTCCTAGATATGAAGTAAAACCATACAGCCTGGATTTCTATCTCAGGTAAACCTAAGTCCTGTTAGAAACGTTGACCTTTTCTGTCTATGCTACACCCCAGTGAGTGACCTTTGCTCATAGAATGAGAGCCCTTGGGTTTACATTTATATAGCCCATTTGATACAGCCTCAATCTTATTGGGTTCATTTTTATCAGAACTAGAATAAAAACATAACTCGTCAGATTTCGATAGGTTTTTGTTCCTTTGCCCAACTGCACTGCAATTGTCTGGTTTCCCATCCCCCAGGTGTGTAAAAGTGTTGGGAGCCTCTTGCATATAATTCCAAGGGGGGAAAAGTGTACTTTTGTCTTTGGAAATGAAAAACACCATCCCTTACGGTCCTAGCTCCAATGAGGACTCAGCCACGTCAGCACAGGCCACATTTAAATGGCCTCCTGAGGTCCCTGCTATTGTGATTATTGAATCAATTACTTCCATTATTAGATCGCATGGCAGAATATAGATTGGCCAAAAGAAATATCTTACAAATGATAGCAATAGTCTTCAGAGCTTGGATGAGCCTGAAGGAAAATACTGGGTCATTACCTGAAAGAGAAATAAAATGATTGCTAACTTGATTGTCCCCTAAAGTTACATGAAAATGCAGCCTTGAGAGAAAGCAAAAGAGAGAAGCACTTGTATGTGATTGAAAAACACAAGCTGGGGGGGAGGTTGTAGCTCAGGAGTAGAATATGTGCCTAGCATGTGCAAGGTTGTAGGTTCAATCCCCAGTACCTGCATTAAAAAATAAATAAAGATTTCTTTTTAAAAAATTTTTTTAAAAAGAAAAATACAAGCTGCTCCAACATTATAAATGGGTTGTGTTTCCAAAGGTCATTCATAAATCAGTTGTTTGGATCTAGAATGTGTTTTCCACAAAGACAATAAGCTCTGTAGTTGAGAGGGTCTTATGCTGGCCCTGTGAAGCCCCCATCCTGCATTCAGGGACTATCTCCATGAACCCAAGGCCTGCCAGGGAAATGGCTCATGTTCTGCTGGAGAGAAGAAGGGAAAGAGTGGATATGCAGTTGTTAAAGCAGGGCTTTGGAGCCAGACAGATCTGGGTTTGCATCTGTACCCTTCCATCTATTATCTATGACACCTTGGGTAAGTCATCTAAACTCTTTGCTCTCATTTCTTCCTCTGTGAAATGAGAATTATAATTCCTACCCTACAGAGTAATTGTGGGGCTTAATAAAATAATATACTAAAAGTATCTGGCATTTGGTAGAAAATAAAATATGATTACTATTGTTAAGGGGCAGAGCTGGCCTCAAACAGAATTTCAAAAGTCAGTGGTGTTTATCTTTAACATTCTTCTATCTGCCTTCCTTTACCCAGTACTTTCTTCACATTGTCCTAGATCCCTGAGTACCCATAGCTTTTTCCTCTGCTCTAAATTATCCACTAGGGCACTTCACCAAAGTGCCCTCCCTGTATTAGTGTTCGATGCTACAAAAATACATAGAGTTCTTCTTCTCTGCCCTATCCCCCATCAAAACTCCTATTCAATGTGGTTTGGAAAATCAGTGACCTGTTAATCTGAAATACATTCGGTTTTTCAGAAGAACCCTCATAAACCTAAATGATACTCTAATTGCTGAAACTTCAAACACCATAACAAAAAATTCTAGGCAGTGCCAGAGGAGAGATTTTGGTAGCTCTGATGCCAGGAAAGTGAGCACAGCCATTCATGAGAAACTTAAAAAGTACAGCTTTCGGCTTCTGTTTCCAGGAAGATAGAGTAGACACATATTTCCCTGTTCCTCTAAGTGCAACTAGCCTCCTTGACACGTGCACACTATATATAAAATAACCATAAGAAGACTCAGAAAAATGCAGAGAAGAAAGCAGACTGGTTAGGAAACTTGGGACCCAAGGAACAACAGAGCTGTGGATTTTCTTTTTGCCAGACATGGAGCTGAAGAAGCTGATAACTTTGAAACACCAACAAAAGCAGACAGGAAAAAAAATCCCACTACAAGCATTCTCTCTCTTGCCAAGAGACCAGAAAAGGCAAAGCTTAATAAGACAGAACATGTTTAGATAATAATCACTCTACTTCAGCACAAATGTAACAGGAAAAAAAAAAAAAAAAACTGTGGTCGCACTATCACCCACACCAACAAAGGCCAGATAGGGAACCCGGACTTCCATTCTTAGAAAGCTGTAACAAGGCACCACAATACCCCCATCAGGGTGCTATCAGAGAAGGCCTAAGTAGGGAGTCAGAACTTCCATCCATGCTAGCAAGTAATGATTCCCCACCCCCACAGTGTCATTGAAGACCAGATGAGAAGGTTGTACTTCTATCTCCACTTGAAAGTTATAAGGTGGCCCTCCCCTTCTCTGCTGGGTTAGTGACAGAAGAGGCCTAGTGGAGAGTCAAGACTTTCACCATTGGCCAGTGGTGTGGTAGTACATCCCTAGCACAATGTCAATGAAGACCATGGGTGAAGCAAGAACTCCCACCTCCACCCAGCAACGATAAGGAGCCTTCCCCCTGGGTGTTTATGGAGGCTAAGTGGGGAACCTGGATTTCTACCTCCACCTGGCAATAATAAAGTAGTGTCCTCATCTTTCCCTGCCAGAATGATATCAGAAAAAGACAACTAAAACAGAAGATTTAAATGAGATTCAAAGTCTCATAATACAAAACTGACCAGGTTATAATGAAAAATCACTGGTCACACCAAGAATCAGGAAGATTTCAAACTAAATGAAGAAAGAAAATAGATAGTTGCCAACTCCAAAATGATAGAAATGTTAGGTTTATCTGATAAAGATTTTAAAGCAAGCATGATCTAAAATGCTTCAAGTGGCAATTATAAATGCTCTTAAAACAAATGAGAAAATAGAAAGCCTCAGAAAAGAGATAGAAAGTTTCATCAAAGCAACAGAATATGTTAAGAAGAACTGAGTGGAAATTTTGGAACTGAAAAATACAATAGCTAAAATTAAAGCTCAGTGAATAGGCTCAACAGCAAAGTGGAGGCCACAGGGAAAGAATCGGTGAACTTGAAGACAAAACAATAGAAATTACACAACTGAACAACAGAGAAAAATAGACTAAAAAGTGAACAGAGTCCTCAGGGACCTATGGGAATATAATGCAATATCTAACATTTATGTCATCTCCTCTCCTAGAAGGAGAGGAGAAAGAGGGCAAGGCTGAAAAAGTACTCAAGGAAATAATGGTGGAAAACTTCTCAAATTTGGAAAGAGACATAAATCTGCAGATTAAAGAAACTGAGCAAATCCCAAACAGAATAAACCCAAAGAGAGTCCTAGAAGGAGAAGAGAGAGAGAAATGGGCAGAGAAAATATTTGAAGAATTAATAGCTGAAAACTTCCCTAACCTGGGAAAGAAAATAGACATCTAGGTCCAAAAAGCACAGAAAGTCCCAAACAAGATGAACTTAAAGAGGTCCACACCAAGATATCTTACAAATTAAATGGCAAAAATTAAATATAAAGAATCTCAAAAGCATCAAAAGAAAAGCAACTAGTTATATAAAAGAGAACTCTCATAAGACCATAAGCTGACTTTTAAGCAGAAACTCTGAAGGCCAGAAGGGAATGGCACTATATATTCAAAGTGATGAAAACCTTTGAGCCAAAATACTCTACCTGGCAAGGTTATCATTCAGATTTGAAGGAGAGATAAAGAGTTTTACAGACAAGCAAAAGCTAAAAGAGTTCGGCATCACTAAAATGGCTTTACAAGAAATGTAAAAGGAACTTCTCTAAGCAGAAAAGAAAAAGCCACAACTAGAAATATGAAGATGATAAAGGAAAAAATCTCACTGGTAAAGGCAAATATACAGTAAAGGTAATAGATCAACCACTCATAAAGCTAGCAAGAAGGTTAAAAGACAAAGGTAGTAAAATCATCCATATCCACAGTTAGTAGTTAAGGGATACACAAAGCAAAAAGATGTAAAATATAACACCAAAAAACATTAAACGTTGTGGGGGGAGTAAAAATGCAGGGTTGTTAGAAGGCATTTGAACTTTAGAGATCATCATCTTAAAACTACAGACACACACACACACACACACACCCCAAAAAACCTATAACAGAAACACACAGAAGAGAAAGAAATACAAACATAATACTAAAGATAGTAATCAAATTGCAGGGAAGAGAGCCAAAGAAGAAGAATGGAACAAAAACTATGAAGACAACAAAATGGAAATAAATACATGCCTATAAATAATTACTTTAAAAGTAAATGGACAATTGAAAGACAAAGAGTGGTAGAATGGATTAAAAAACAAAGCCCATATATATGCTGCCTACTAGAGACCCAATTCAGATCTAAAAGTACACATAAACTGAAAGTGAGAGAATGGAAAAAGGTATTCCATGAGAATAGAAATGAAAAGAAAGCTTGGATAGCAATATTTACATCAGACAAAAGGGACTTTAAAACAAAGACTGCAACAAGAAACAAAGAAGGACATTACATAATGACAAAGGGATCAATTCAAGAAGAAGATATAACAATTATAAATACATATGTACCCAATATAGGAGCATGTAAATACATAAAACAAATATTAGGAGACATAAAAGGAGAAATTCACAGTAATACAATAATAGTAGGGAACTTTAACACCTCCACTTACGTCAACAGACAGATCATCCAGACAGAAAATCAATAAAGAAACACTGGACTTCAGTGACACATTAGACTAGATTGAATTAATAGGTATATATAAAACACTTCATCCAAAAACAGCAGAATACACATTCTTTTCAAGTGCACTTGGAACACTCCAGGATAGATCACATGCTAGGCCACAAAACAAAGTCTCAATAAATTTAAAAACACTGAAATCATATCAAGCATCTTTTTGATCACAATAATATAATACTAGATCAACTACAAGAGAAAAAAACTGCAAAAAACACAAACACATGGGGTCTAAACAACGTGCTACTAAACAACCAGTGAGTCACTGAAGAGATCAAAGAGGAAATCAAAAAATACCTGGAGACAAATAAAAATAGAAACACAATCATTTGAATTCTATAGGATGCAGCAAACACAGCTCTAAGAGGAAAGTTTATAGTCATACAAGCCTACCTCAAGAAACAAGAAAAATCTCAAAGAAACAATTTAATCATACATTTAAAAGGACTAGAAAAAGAAGAACAAAGAAAACCCAAAAATAGTAAAGGAAAGATATAATAAATTTCAGAGCAGAAAAAAATGTAATAGAGACTAAAGAACAATACAAGAGATCAATGAAACTAAGAGCTGATTATTTGAAAAGATAAACAAAATTGATAAACCTTTAGCCAGACTCATTATGAGAAAAAGAGGGCTCACATAAATAAAATCAGAGATGATATAGGAGAAGTTATAACTCACACCACAGAAATACAACGGATCATAAGAGATTATTCCAAACAATTGTACACCAATAAAATGGACAACCTAGAAGAAATGGATAAATTTCTAGAAATGTAAAATCTCCCAAAATCAAATCAGGAAGAAAAAGAAAATATGAACAAACTGATCACTAGTAATGAAACTGAATCAGTAATTTTTAAAAATTCCCAGAGAACAGAAGTCCAGGATCAGATGGTTTCACGGGTGAGTTCTATAAAACATTTAAAGAGGAGTTAGCACATCACCCTGATACCAAAACCAGGTGAATACACACATACACACACACACACACAAGAAAATTATAGGCCAATACCATTGATGAACGTAGATGCAAAAATGCTCAACAAAATATTACTAAAACAATGAATTCAGCAACACATTAAAAGGATCATACACTGTGATAAAATATGATTTATCCTAGGGATGTAAGGACAGTTCAATAACTGCAAGTCAATCAGTATGATTCACCACATTAACACACTGAAGAATAAAAATCATATGATCATCTTAATAGATATATAAATGGATGCTGACAAAATTCAGCACCCATTTATGATTAAAACTCCCAACAAAGTCAGTATAGAGGGAACATGCCTCAGCATAATAAAGGCCATATGTGACAAATCTACAGCCAACATTACACTCAAGGGTGAAAAGCTGAGAGCATTTCCTCTAAGATCAGGAATAAGACAAGGATGCCCATTCTTGCCACTTTTATTCAACAGGGTATTAGAAGTCCTAGCCACAGTAATCACACAAGAAAAAGAAATAAATGTAATCCAAACTGGAAAGGGAGAAATAAAACTGTCACTATTTGCAGATGACATGATACTATATATAGACAATCCTAAAGATGCCACCAGAAAACTACTAGACCTCATCAATGAATTCAGTAAAGTTGCAGGATATAAAATTAATATACAGAAACATGTTGCATTTCTATACACTAATAAAAAACTATCAGAAAGAGAAGAAAATTATCCCATTTACAGTTCCAAACAATTGCATCAAAAAAAAATAATAAAACATCTATGGAAAAATTAACTAAAGAGGTAAAAGACCTGTACTCAGAAAACTATAAGACATTGATGAAAGAAACTGAAGATGACACCAAAAAATGGAAACATACGCCACGCTCATGGATTGGAAGAATTAATACTGTTAAAATGACTATACTATACATCTCCAGATTCAATGCAATCCATATGAAAATACCAAAGACATTTTCACAGAACTAGAAAAAATTCTAAAATTTGAATGGAAACAGTGAAGACCCCAAGTAGCCCAAGCAATCTTGAGAAAAAAGAAAAGAGATGGAAGTATTACATGCCCTGATTTCAAGCTATACTATGAAGCTACAGTAATCAAAATTGTATGGTACTGGCACAAAAACAGACACATAGATCAATGGGACAGAATAGAAAACCCAGAAATAAACACATGCTTATATAGTTAATTAGTCTATGACAAAGGAGGCAAGAATATACATGGGAAAATACAGATCTCTTCAATAAATGGTGTTGCGAAAACTGGACAGCTATATGCAGAAGAATCGAATCAAACTATTTTTCACATCACATACAAAAATAAACTCAAAATGGAATAAAGATTTAAATGTAAGACCTGAAACCATAAAACTCCAAGAAGAAAACATAGGCAGTACACTCTTTAACATCAGTCTTAGCAATATCTTTCTAGATATGTCTCCTCAGGCAAGGGAAACAATAGCTCAAATAAACAAATGGGACTATATCAAACTGAAGTTTTTGCTCTATCAACAAAATGAAAAGGCAACTTACTGAATGGGAGAAGATATTTGCAAACAATATACTGATTAGGGGTTACTATCCAAAATATACAAAGAACTCATATAACTGAACATCAATAAAATAAAATAAACAACCTGATTAAAAAATGGGCAGAGGACATGAAAAGACATTGTTTCAGAGAAGACACATAGATGGCCAACAGACTCATAAAAATGCTCAACATCACTAATCATCAGAGAAATGCAAATTTAAACTACAGGATACCACCTCACCCCCGTCAGAATGGCTGTTATCAAAAAGACAGAAAATAATAAGTGTTGGCAATGATGTGGAGAAAAGGGAACCCTTGTGCACTGTTAGTATGATTGTAAACTGATACAGCCACTATGGAAAACAGTATGGAGGTTCCTCAAAAAAATTAAAAATAGAACTTCCATATGATCTAGCAATTTCACTTCTGGGTATTTACCCAATGAAAACAGAAACACTAATTTGAAAAGATATGTTTGCCTTTATGTTCATTGCAGCATTATTTACAATAGCCAAGATATGGAAGCAACCTAAGTGCCCATGGATAGATGAATGGATAAGGAAGATTTGGTATATTTTATATATGTGATGGAATATTACTCAGCCATAAAAAATGAAATCTTGCCATTCGTATAAGGTGAATGAGTCTAGAGGGTATTATGCTAAATGAAATAAGTCAGACAGAGAAAGACAAATATATGGTCCCACTTATATATGGAATCTAACAAACAAAACAAAATAAAAACAGAGTAATAGATACAGAGAACAAAGGGTGGTTGTCAGAGGGGAGTGGGGAGGGAGGGTGAAGTAGATGAAGGGGATTAAGAGGTACAAGACTCCAGTTAGAAAATAAATAAGCCACAGAGATATAATATACAGCATAAGGAATATGGTCAATAATACTGTAATAACTTTGTAGCAGGAAAGATGTTACTAGACTTATTGTGGTGATCATTTCATAATGTATGCAAATGTCAAATCACTATGTAGAACACCTGAAACTAACATAATATTGTACTTCAACTATATTTCAGTTTTCAGCAAAGAACAAACCCTAAGAAATCCAAGCCATGACGTATCATAAACTTTTGAAAAACTAAAAACAAAGAAAAAATCTTGAAAGCAGCCAGAGAAAAATGACACCTATCCTATAGAAGAAAAACAATTCAAATAACAGTGGATTTCTCACCAGAAACCATGAAGGCCAGAAATAAATGGCACAGTATTTTTCAAGTCCAGAAAGAGCTGCAAAAACATAACCCTATACCCAGAAAAAAAAAAATGTTCTTCAGGGGTAAAGAAGAAATCAAAACATTTTCAGATAAAGAGAAACTAAGAGAATTTTTCATCAGCAAACCTTAATAGAATAGCTAAAGGAAGTTCTCTCAACAGGAATGGAATGATAAGTAAGGAACCTTGGGATATCAGAAAGGAAGAACACAGGAAACAAAAATATGGGTAAAAACAAAGCCTTTCCATCTCATTTTGATCTCTCTAAATTATACTAAAGTTTGAAGGAAAATATAGCATTGTTTAATGTGGCTCTAAGTGGATAAAGGAAATATTTAAGATAATTATATTATAAACGGGTCAGGGTAAAGCAATAAAGGGAGGTATTGTCTCTATACAGGCATATCTCATTTTATTGTGCTTCACTTTATTTTGCTTCCCAGATATTGTGTTTGTTTTTTGTTTATTTATTTTTTTTTTTTTACAAATTGAAGGTAACAACCCTACATTGAGCAAGTCTATCAGCTCCATTTTTCCAAACACCATTTGCTCACATTGTGTCCCTGTGTCATGATTTGGTAATTTCTCACAATATTTCAAACTTTTCCATTGTTATTATATTTGCTATGCTTATCTGTGATCAGTGGTCTTTGATATTGCTATTGTCATTCTTTTGGGGGCACCATGAATCATACCCATAAAAGACTGTGAACTTAATTGTTAAGTGTTGTGTGTGTTCTGACTGATCCACTAGCCAGCCATACCCCTCTCTCTCTCTCCCTCTCCTCAGGCCTCCCTATTCCTAGAGACACAACAATATTGAAATTAGGCCAATTAATAACCCTAAAATGACCTCTAAGAGTTCAAGTGAAAGAGTCAATCAATGTGAGAGATTTAATTGTCTTATTTTAAGAAATTGCCACAGTCACCCCAACCTTCAGCAATCATCACCCTGATCAGTAAGCAGTTATCAGCATCAAGGCAAGACCTACTACCAACAAAAAGGTTACAACTCGCTAAAGGTTCTGATGATGGTTAGCATTTTTTAGCTATAAGGTATTTTTAAGGCATGTGCATTTTTTAGGCATAATGCCATTGCACACTTAATAGACTACAGTATAGTGTAAATATAATTTTTATATGCACTGGGAAACCAAAAAAAATCTGTGTGTCTTGCTTTATTATGATATTCACCTTATTGCAGTGGTCTAGAACTGAACCCACAGTACCTACAAGGTATGCCTGTAGTTCACTCTAACACGTAAAATAACAACAGAATATAATATTATATGTATATATAAAACGTAATATCTAAAGCAACCACTTGAAAATCTATACAGAGATACACTCAAAAACACTAAAGATAAAATGAAATTCTAAAAAAATGTTCAAGTAATAAAGAGGAAGATGGGAAAAAATAGAGATGAAAAGTAAAGAGAAAAAAAACAAAACATAAAATAAAATGGCATACTTAAGCCCTTAAATATGAATAATTACATTAAATGTGAAATGGTCTAAGTACACCAATTAAAAGACAGAGATTGGCAGAGTGTGTTTTAAAACATGACCTAACTATTTGATATCCAAAGAAACTCACTTCAAATATGATGATATACACAGGTTGAAAATGAAAGCATAAAAAAGACATATCATACAAAGGAAAGCATAAGTAATTATATTAATATCAGAGAAACTAGACTTGAGAGTAAAGAAAATTAGAGACAGAAAAGATATTACATAATGAAAAAGGGTCAATCTAAAATGAGTAAAATGAGTACACAACAGTTATAAACGTGTATACACCAAGTAACAGAGCTACAAAATACATAAGGTCAAAACTAATAGAACTGAAAAAACAGACAAATCTACAAATATAGTAGGAAAGTAAACATGCCCTCTCAACAACTGATAGAACATCTAGACAAAAAAAAAAAATCAGCAAGGATATAGAAGACATCAACCAACAGGATCTAATCAACATTTGTAGAACACACTACTCAACAACACCATAATAATACATTATTTTCAAGTACCCATGGAACAAATACCAAGATAGACCACATCCTAGGCCATAAAATGGACCTCAACAAATTTAAAAGAATTGAAATCCTGTAAAGTGTGTTGTCCAACCAAAATGAAATCAAAATTGAAATCAATAACAGAAAGATAACAGTATAATTTCCAAACAGTTGGATACCAAAGAACTAAATAAGCAATGGGCCAAATTCTCTTTGAGAATTTGATTAAATCTATAGACTCCCCAGAAAAGTCCTCTTGCACACAAAACTTAGTGTACTGTTTAAAGGAATTGCCCAGGCTATAATTTGCTCATTTTAGTGAACAGATAAGCCCACTTAAAATCAACAATAAAACAGAGGGGCATTTTAAGAAGATACAAATTATTGTGGATACCATCATATTCATTTTTTCCTGTAAATAAAGAATTCTCTGTTGAATTCACAGTGATAAGCAGTATGGTATAGTGTTTGAGCATACAGTCTCCAGAATCTGACAGATCTAAGATCCTACCACTTTCCATCAGAGGAAAAGCTAAGCCATCTACTTAAATTCTCACTCTCAGTTTCCATAAAATAGGCATGAAAATAATACCTATCTCCTGGGGCTGTTTTGAGGATAAGTGATAAATCATGGGGAATGTAGTATATTTGCTGATTAATACAGAGTTCCCACTAAGTCTGAGAAAAATAAACTTGTGCCTGATTACACATGGTGGATTCAGGGAAAATAGGCATTCTAAACACTAAAAACAGTACAAACTACTCATGCAATAAACCCTTTCATACAAATCAGACTTGATATTTTCATAATTAAGGAAAAGTTTTTTACAAACTTGTGCTTTTAGCAAGCTGGATCACCTTCTACCTAAATGGCAAAAGACTGCTACTTGGCATATTAAAAGCATTTCCATATGTCTGAGGTTTCAAGTCTTGTTTTACATGAAGTAAATAATTTCAGTTACTCCTGAGGTTTTTAATTTATATACATAATGAGTAATCCTCTTAAAACCTTAGTGATGGACTCTATATTCAATACAGTTGACTACAGCAGAATTTTCCCAGTAGAAAATTTGCCTTTGCTGGCCCTGTTCTGAATTCTAATACACCCATGTAGCATTAAAGCCACTGGGGATATCCTTTTTTGAATGTCAACTAAAACATGAAATCCTGAGATTTATGCCTGTGACAGCCTTGCACGTCCACTGTTCATAATCTAGATGTATTCCTCAGGCAGCCATGGAGGTGAGCTGCTGGGACATCCACCCAGGAAGCAGTAACTAATCCTACAAGGAGGGCAGTTAGCCGAGCACCTCCAGCTGCAGTACCTTAGGGATCTGCTGCAGCATTTGAGCCAGGGCCATGCTCTTCCCAGGATGCTCCCAGCCAGTGACTGAGAATGGTCAGGGGGATGTTAGGGCCTAGCCAGTTCTGCCCAACATGGACCTCCTCTATTGGGAAATCGTGGTGCCAGAGGTCCCTGTTGGGCTGTCCAAGACTTTCTGTAAGCTACACCTATAACTGAGGCTCTTCATGCTCAATTCTCCTTCCTCTTCCTTCTCCCGTCATAGGTGTCAATCAAATCAGCATTATGACCTAAAAGCCGTCTTTGCCTGCTCTAGCCCCTTCTCCCCCTTATCTTTCATGGGCAGTACTCTGAATAACTATCTTGCCCTTCAGCTCTATCTTGGCTTCCCAGAGGATCCACACTGACACACAAATTTAAACTGTGTTTCTAAACAAGAGATCCTCTAGGTATTCCTAGAAATAATTAGGTATGGAACTTTGCAAACTGTGGGAATACTAAATAACCAGTAGGATTGAGATTACAACTATGGGTTATAGAAATTCCAGGCAATTGGGAAGAGGGGATTTATGACCCTAAAAAGTGGTCATGTACAAGAGTCATTCAGTGCCTAGGTCTTTTCCTTCTAGTCCCTCTCCTTTAGATACAGATGCTAAAGAAGCTGAATTACAAATTGCCAGAGTTCATCAGAACATACAAGTTAATGAATCAATCCAGTTTGAGGGGGTCCTATTTCTGTTTAATAGCTGATAATTTAACTGTTCAATAGTCATTTGAAAATCAGCATCAGCTCCTCCCCTATACATTTTGCTTGTCAAACTGAATGACGAGGGTGTTGTGAATGAGGAGATAAATACAGCATGCCATAATTAGTGCATAAGTTAAAGATTTGTTTAATTGTGTTTTATTCCAAGGAGATGTCTAAGTGATATTCTGAATTAAATCCAAAAGCTGTTTCCACTACTTACTAACTTAGCCTTTCTTCCTGGCAGAAACCCCTGAGTTCATGTGTATTCATTAAAATCCAGTCTTAATTGCTCCCTAGTCAGCTATGAATCTTAAGAAGCCTAGCTGTTAAGTGCTTAAATTGTGTTTGCTGACAGAAAATGGAATTTCTCTAATGATTTGCTATGAATGTCTCCATATTGTTATTATAGTGATTTTATTTCATAGTAAGTGTCAGAGACTATGCTAAGAGCATTCACATTAGGATTTATTCATTTAAAAATGAAGTGTTGAGCGATCTTTGGATCCTTCCTCAAAGACCAGTTAACCATATCTATCAGCCAATGAAGGAGTTCTTAAATCTATGGATATGATAGAGTCCCACTCTAAAGGACACATGTCAGCTCAACATTACTTTCTGGATCCAGAGCTTCTCTTCCAAAGATGGTGGTGGGGTTGGGTGGGGGGCAGTGGGGAGGGCAAAAGAGAATCTTAGTTCCTTCACTAAACTCCTGGATCGAGTTAGGTCCATAGCACCCTCTGCTTCGCCTGTCCTAACCCTCACCACAGCCTCCTTGGCTACTCCCCCAACTAGTTTGTAAGATCCATGAAGACACAGACACTGTCTGTCTTGCTTCTTTTACTGTATACTCAACAGCACAGAATTTGGTATGATTTTTACTACCAGACTCCTGCATCCCCACGCTTGAGCCACTTGCAACTTGAGCCATTTCTAACTGAACTGCCCCATAATAAAACTAATTAAAAGATAATAATAGTAATACATAATGATAGTAATAAGGCTCTAAAACATAATACAGTAATAGCATTTATTGAGTCATTTCATCCTATAGACCAAGCTTTTTACATGTATTATCTCCTTCAATATTCTCAAATCTATGAAATAAACAATTTATTTTTGTCTTTTTCAGATAAGAAAACAAAGACCCTGAAGAAGAAATGAGGAGATAAGATCTAGAAGTGGCCCTGGGAAGTAAGAAGTCAGCCATCCTCCCTGATGCATGGTCATCACAACACCACGAAGCCACCACTCTCCCAGGTCCTGCCTTTCGTGACTAGAGGGAGAGGAATCTCACTGTGTTGTTTCCCCACCATCCACTCCCTCTTCAAGCCCGTGCAATCTGGTTCTTCTCCTCAACACTCCATGTAAAGTACTTTGAGATCCTCAGTGGCCTGCTTCTGGCCAAATCTAAATGTCTCTTCTGCATTTTCCTGTTAACTGTGGATTTCTTTGTCACTTTCTTTTCTAAGTTCCCCACCCCCTTGCCTTTCACCACCTGCCACGTCTCCTGTCATCTTCCTACCCTTTGATTCATTTTTTTCATTGATTCATTTTTACCTTCACTGGTTCCAAAACTCAATACCCGCTTTGCAGTCCTCCAAAATAAGAAGAACTGACATTTTTACAGATAAAGAAACTAAAATTCAGAGAGGCTAAGAACCTGCCCAAATGCCAGGGAGAGGCAGGATAGGTATTCAAATTTTCATCTTATTCTCAATTACTATGCCTCTAACAACCTTATTCTCACATCGATTCTGCTCCCTCACTCCCACTATTAATTTTCAACAAAGAGGAAATAACACGTGGTGGATGAAGACAGCTCCTAGATGCTCAGTAGGTTGTCTGTCTATTTAATATGACCCCAGAATTAGTAATTGTCAGTGGGGACAAAGGCTGTATTTTTCTATATCTTCCTTCTGTTTCCACTCCTCCATTTCTGAGAGCATCGTGCTTTGGGGAAACTGGAGTCCCATTTTCAATATCCCATGAACCAAAAGGCCAGATTTATATAAAACACCTCGAATCTGAGGGAATGAACCTAGCATTGTAATCTTTGTTAAAATATCAAGGTAGATGCCAAGAGCTGACTGCCAGAATGTGCACTGTCTCCTTGGAGACCCCCAAGTGAATGACAGCACTAAGGAAGTAGCGTGGGCAATTGAGATGCACAATGAACCTCTGAGCATTACAGATGCTCTGACAATCTGTAACTGATATGAAGAGTAAAGCACTCTTGGCTCCTATTGTTTTCATGGTCTCCTCTGCAAGTGTTTTATTTCCTCACCAGACTAGAAGGCCCCAAAGGGCCATGAAAGGGCTCTAGAAAGGTCTTGTGGTGTGTGGGAAGAGCAGAAAACTACAGGGCAGAAGGCCTGGCTTCTGGTCCAATTTCCACTTCTGCCTAGCTATGGGAGATGGGACCAAGGGCAACATTTTAACCTATTTGAGCTTTAATTTCTTCATCTTTCAGTGGGGATCACACTTCCTGCCCTACATGGTCATTACTGTTATCAATACTTGCATCCACCAACCGCACCTAGTTTAATGATAGGCATGTACATAATAAATCAAAGTTGGATTTGCTCCCAATTCAAATGAAAAATTCTCATCCATCAGTAAAATTAACAATTGGGTTAAATTTTTGAAAATTATAAGTTATCAGAGTGTTGAATTTAACTAATCAGGTCAGTTCAGCCAGCAAGAAATTAACATTCATTGAGTACATATTGGTGCAAAACAGTGTAAATAAAGACTGAGCCCTTACTATTAAGAGGATGAGAGATAACCTGAAAAGCTAAAATATACACACTTGGACCAGTCTGAGAACAATGATCAATAGTGACAACAATCATAAATGCTATTTATTTGGGATTTACTCTATTCTAGGTGCTATGTTAAGCACCTGGCATCTTTGACCTCATTAGATCCTCACCACCACTCTCCAAGAGGCATGTCTCCATTCAGTTAGTAATTAAGATATTGAGGAAGTTTCTTAAGGGCCATAAACCTGAAAAGGTCACAACTAGAATGAGGACTCAAGTTCATCCACTGCACTCATATCAAAAAGTGCTAAAATGAAACTGGGTAAGGGATAATGAGAGTTGGTTGGAGTTAATCAGAGAAGACTTCCTAGATGAAGAAAGCTTGAGCCAATGTTATAAAGACGGTGAAAAAGAAGAAATGGTATAAAGGGGTGGAAAAATGATAAGATGTTCTGGTTAGAGGGAATGCCTAGGTCAAGGGACAGAAGAGGAAAATAACTTTTCCTGTACAATGACTGGAAAGTAATGAGTTTGCTAGAGCAGAGGTGGAATGAAATGTTAGTGAAGGAGAAGAAAATAGCTTGCTGAGGATATTTGGTCTGGCTTAGAGAAAGCTTTAAATACCTTATAATTTGACACAACAGGATTTGGGCACCCACAGGTCTTCATTAATGCCATCAGCTCTTCCTGAAATGTCCTTCCTTAACCTTCTCACCTAGTAAACCATCAAGTCTCATCTCAGGTGTCACCTCATTTCAGAAAGCCCTCCCTAACCTGTTCTTCCATGAAGGCCACTTGGGGCACCTCTTCTGGGTTCCCATGGTCCCTTTTCATACCTCTAACCACATCTCCCAGTCTAGAAGTTTTTATAGTTCTGTATTTTACATTTAGGTCTGTGATACATTTTGAGTTAATTTTTGTGAAAGGTGTAAAATCTATATCTAGATTCTTCTTTTTTTTTTTTTTTTGGCCTGTGGATGTCCTGCATTTGTTGAAAAGACTATCTTTGCTCCATTGTATTGCCTTTGCTCCTTTGTTGAAAATCAGTTGAATATATTTTATGTGGGTCTACTTCCGGGCTCTCTCTTCTGTTCCCTTGATCTATTTGTCTTTCCTTTCACCAATAAACCACTGCCTTGATTATAATAATATATAATGTAATTTATAACAAATCTTGAAGTTGTATAGTGTCAGTCCTCTGACTTTGTTCTTCTCCTTCAATATTGAGTTGACTATTCTGGGTTTTTTGCCTCATCATATAAATTTTAAAATCAGTTTGTCAATATCCACAAAATAACTTGCTGTGATTTTGACTGGGATTGCATTGAATCTATAGATCAAGTCGGAAAGAATTGACATCTTGACAATATTGTCTTCCTGTGGACATGGAATATCTCTCCATTTATTTAGTTCTTCTTTAATATCTTACATCAGGGTTTTGTGGTTTTCTTCAGATAAGTCTTGCACATACAGATCATATGGATCTTGTACATTGGTGCACCTTGTAGAAAGTCTTAGCCAGCCCAACAGGGACCTCTGGCACCATATTTAGATTTATACCTAATGTATTTCATTTTGGAGGGTGCTTATGTAAATAGTAATGTGTTTTTATTAACATTTTTATTGAGTTATAGTCATTTTACAATGTTGTGTCAAATTCCAGTGTAGAGCATAATTTTTCAGTTACACATGAACATACATATATTCATTGTTGCATTCTTTTTCACTGTGAACTACCACAAGATCTTGTATATATTTCCCTGTGCTATACAGTATAATCTTGTTTATCTACTCTGCACATACCTGTCAGTATCTACAAATTTTGAAATCCCAGTCTGTCCCTTCCCCACCCACCTGCCCCCTTGGCAACCATTTGCAGCAACATGGATGTCCTTGGAGAATGTCATTCTAAGTGAAGTAAGCCAAAAAGAGAAAGAAAAATAACATATGAGACTGCTCATATGTGGAATCTAAAAAAAAAAATAAGAACATAAATACAAAACAGAAATAGACTCAGACATAGAATAGTAATGTGTTTTCAATTTGAAATTCCACTTGTTCTTTGCTAGCATATAGGAAAGCAATTGACTTTATTAACCTTGTATCTTTCAACCTTGGTATTTTTGTTTATTAGTTCCAGGAGGGTTTTTCATTTTTTTGGTAAATTATTTTGTATTTTCTACATAGACAATTATGTCATCTGCAAATAAAGACAATTTGATTTCTTCCTTCCCAATTTGTATAACTTTTATTTCCTTTCCTTGTCTTACTGAATTAGCTAGGACTTCCAGTATGATGTTCAAAAAGCAGTGGTAAGAGGGGACTTCCTTGCCTTGTTTCTTATCTTAGCAGAAAAGCTTTGAGTTTCTCACCACCAAATGTGATGTTAGCTGCAGTTTTTTTTTGTAGAAGTTCTTTATCAAGTTGAGGAAGTTACCCTCTATTCCTACTTTACTGAAAGTCATTCTGAATGGGTGCTGCACTGGATTCTGTCAAATGCTTTTTCTGCATCTACTTATATGATCATGTGATTCTTCTTCAGCCTGTTGGTGTGATGAATTACATCAATTGATTTCTGAATGTTGAAACAGCCTTACATACCTGGAATAAATCCCACCTGGTTATGGTGTATAATTCTTTCCATATTTTTAAATTGTATTGGCTAATATTTTGCTGAAGATTCTTAAATGTATGTTCTTAAAAGATACTGTTCTGTAGTTTTGTTCTTGTAATGTCTGTGTCTGGTTTTAGTAATAGGGTAATGTTGGCCTCATATAACGAGTTAGAATTTCCTCTGCTTCTATCTTCTGAAAGAGATCGTAGAGAATTGGTACAATTCCTTACTTAAATGTTTGGTAGAATTCACCAGTGAACTCATGTGGGTTTAGTGTTTTCTGTTTGAAAGTTTATTAATTACTGATTCCACTTCTTTAATAGAAATGAGCCTATTCATATTGTCTGTTTCTTCTTGTGTATTGACAGCTGTTGAATTCCTTTCAAGGAATTGATCCATTTCATTTAGATTACCAAATTTGTGGGTATAGGGTTGTTCATAATATCCTTTTATTATCCATGTAATGTCCATTGAATCTGTGGTGATGTCCCCTCTTTCATTTCTTATATTAATAATTTGTGTCTTAAAATTAACTTTTGCTTCCATTGATTTTCTCTATTGATTTCCTGTTCTCAATTTCATTGATGTCTGTTCTAATTTTTATTATTTCTTCAGCTTACTTGGAATTTAATTTGCTCTTCTTTTTCTAGTTTCCTAAGGTGGAAGCTTAGGTTATTGATTTTAAATCTTTCTTCATTTCTATAACATGCGATCAATGCTATAAATTTCCCTTTAAGCACTGTTTTCATAGCATCCCACAAAGTTTTATAGGTTGTATTTCCCTTTTCATTTAGTTCGAAATGTTTTTTAATTTCTCTTGAGATTTCTTTGTGTTACCTAGAAGTGTATTATCTAATCTCCAAGTATTTGGGGAGTTTTCCAGCTGTCTTTCTGTTACTGATTTCTAGTTTAATTCCATTGTGGCTATCTAAGAATAAACACTGTATAATATCTATTCTTTTAAATTGGTTAAGGCATGTTTTACAGCCCAGAATGTAGTCTATCTTGGTGATGTTCCATGTGAGCTTGAGAAGAACATGTTATCTGCTCTTGTTGGATGAAATAGTCTATAGATAACAATTATATCCAGTTGACTGATGGTGCTGTTGAGTTCAACTATGTCCTCATTGATTTTCTGCCTGCTGAATCTGTCCATTATTAATAGAGCTATGCTGAAGTCTCCAACTGTAATAGTGGAGTCATCTATTTCTCCTTACAGTTCTATCAGTTTTTGCCTCATATATTTTGACACTCTGTTGTTATGCATATATACAATAAGGATCGTTATGTCTTCTTGGGGTATTGACCCCCTTTTATCATTATGCAATGCCCCTCTCTTTATCCCTGATAATTTTCCTTGCTCTGAAGTTTGCTCTGTCTAAAATTAACATAGCTTCTCCTGCTTTGTTTTGATTAGTGTTAGCATTGTATATCTTCTGACAACCCTTTAATCTATATAATTTCTGTATCTAAGTGGATTTCTTGTAGAAAACATATAGTTAGGTCTTGTTGTTTGATCCACTCTGACAATTTGTCTTTTAATTTGCATATTTAGGCCATTGACATGTAAAGTGATTATCGATGTAGTTGAATTAATATCTGCCATATTTGTTACTGTTTTCTATTTGTTGCCCTTGGTTTATTTTTGTATTCCACACTTTTGCTGCCTTTTATGTGTTTTTTAAACCACTTTATTGAGGTATAATTGGCATACAAAAAGCTGTACACATTTACTATATACAACTTAACAAATTTGGAGATATGTATACACTCGTGAAACCACCACCACGATCTATGCTATAAACATATCTATCACCTCCAACAGTTTCCTCTCATCTTTTTTTATTTATCTTTTGTGTGTGTAAGAACACTTAACATAAGATCTATTCTTTTTAGCAAATGTTTAAGTATACAATACCATGCTGTATAGTAGATCCCTAGAACTTATTCATCTTGTATAACTGAAATTTTGTACACTATTATTACTACTTGCCTATTTCCCCCTCCCTCCCAGCCCCTGGCAACCACCATTCTATTCTCTACTTCTATGAGTTTGTCATTTTAGATTCCTCATGTAAGTGGGATCATGTAATATTTATCCTGTGTCTGGCTTATTTCTCTATGCATAATGTCCTCCAGATTCATACATGTTGCCAGAAATGGCAGGATTTCTTTCTTCTAAAGGCTGAATAATATTCCATTGTATGGATATACCACGTTTTCTTTATCCATTCATCAGTTGATGGACATTTAGGTTGCTTCCATGCCTTAACTATTGTGAATAATGCTGCAATGATCATGGCAGTGTAGATATCGCTTCAAAATCCTGACTCAATTCCTTTGGCTCTATACCTGAAAATGGGGTTGCTGGACCTTTTGTAGTTTTAATTGAGCATTTTATGATTTCATTTTCCCTTCTTTCTTAGCATATTGCTTATACTTATTTTTACACTTTTTTAGTGGTTGCCCTAGAGTTTGCAATATACATTTACAACTAATCCATAGTGCAAATACCATATAATAACAAAATATACCTAATTCCTTCTTCCCATCAATTTTATCATTGTTGTCATTTCACTTAAAAATAAGGATACATAATCAAATACATTTTACTATTATTATTTTGAGCAAACTGTTTTCTGTTAGATCAATTAATAAGAAAAATAAAAGGTTTTATTTTACCTTCTCATATTCTTTCTCCAGTGCTCTTCTTTTATATAGAGTTTCTGACCTATACAATTTTCCTTCTCTCTGAAGAACTTCTTTTAACATTTCTTACAAGGCAGTTCTAGTGATGATCAATTCCCTCAATTTTTGTCTGTCTGAGAAAGACTTTATTTCTCCTTCACTTTTGAAGGGTAATATTGCAGGGTACAGAATTCTAGATTGGTGTTTTTCTTTTATGAACACTTAAAATATTTAACTCCAATTTCTTCTTCTTTGCATGGTTTCTGAGGAGAAATTAGTTATAATTCTCATGTTTGCTCCTCTATAGGCAAGGTATTTTTAACTCTGGCTTCTTTCAAGATTTTTTTCTTTATTTCATATTATCTGCAGTTTGAATACAATATGCCTAAGTGTGGTTATTGTTTGATATTGATCCCACTTGGTGTTCTTTGAGCTTCCTGGATCTGTGATTTAATGTCTGACATTAACCTGAGTGAAAATCTCAGTCATTATTGCTTCAAATAGTGCTTTTGTTCTTTTCTCTCTTTCTTCTCTTTCTGGTATTCCCAGTACATATATGTTACACCCCTTGTATTTGTGCTACAGCTCTTGGATATTCTGTTCTGGTTTTTTTCCCATTATTTTTTTCTCTTTGTTTTTCAGTTTTGGAAGTTTCTATTGTCATATCATCAAGTTTAGAAAGTCTTTCCTCTATTAATGAGCCCAACAAAAGCATTCTTTCTGTTACAATGTTTTATCTCTCTATTATTTCTTTTTTATTCTTTCTTAGAATTCCCATCTCTCTTATGCATCTGTTCTTCCATGTTATCTACTCTTTCCATTAAAGCCCTTACATATTAATCAATTTTTCTTAAAATAGTAATTCCAACATTCCTGCCATATCTGACTCTGGTTCTGATGTTTGTTCAATCTCTTCAAACTGTGTTTTTTGCCTTTTAGTGTGCCTTGGGATTTTTTTTGTTGAAAGGTAGACATAACATACTGATGTTATGGACTGAAGGTTTGTGTCTTCTCAGATCTATATGTTGAAGCCCTAACCCTCAGTGTGATGGTATTTGGAGGTGGGGCCTTTAAGAGGTAATTAGGTTTAGATGAGGTCATAAGGGTGGGGCATCCATGATGAGATGAGTGTCCTTATTAGAAGAATAGACCAGAGCTTGTTCTCTGCCATGTGAGGATCCAAAGAGAAAGCAGCCATTTGCAAGCCAGGAATAGGGACCTCACTAGGAATCAAATCTGCAGGTACCTTGGTCTTTGACTTCCCAGCCTCCGTAACTGTGATAAATAAAAGTCTTTTGTTTAAGTCACTCAGTCTATGGTATTTTGTTATAGTGGCCTGAACTAAGATAACTGGGTAAAAGGAACTCTGGTAAACAGGTCTTTGGTAATGTCATGATAAGGTATAGGGAGAGGGGAAGCATTCTATAGCCCTATGATTAGGTCAGGCTTTTGATGAGACCGTAGCTCTGGACTGTAAACTTCACAGTGCTTCTCAGGATCTCCCCCTCACCACTTAGGTGGGACAGGATGAGTAGAGGGGTTTGGAGTTGGGTGTTTCCCTTCCTCCAAGTAGGTTAGGTTCTGATGAACTCTTTTCTGGTAAAACAGTTTCCCCTGAGGGCAGATCTTGCTAAGAACAGAATGGTCTGGCATATTTCAAAATCATTTTCTTTACCTTTCCACCTGCTGGAAGCAGGAGGGAATTCCTCTCTGATATTTACTGTGAGGACCTGGTCAAGCCCCTGGAAGCAAAACTCACAAAAGTGTGGGGGTCCCCATATGACTTGGTCCCTCTGGAGTTTTTAACTTCTAGAGTTGTCCACACTGACCCTCCAGCTCAGTTTACTATAATTGTAATTCATCAATTACAATTTAGGTTTTCCTACCCCAGCACTGGTTCTCATGGAGGTTTCTCCTCATGGGTTTCT
The DNA here is from genome assembly GCF_036321535.1 of Camelus dromedarius. NCBI lineage: Eukaryota > Metazoa > Chordata > Mammalia > Artiodactyla > Camelidae > Camelus > Camelus dromedarius. The sequence continues at coordinate 13,371,322 of NC_087472.1, forward strand.
GCTTCATTAAGTTGTGATTCTCTGTATAGGTCTGTCTCCCCAATTTGGGAGACAGATCTAAGAAGAGTTGTTGGTTTTTCAGTTTGTTCAGTTTTTTATTTGTCATTAGGACAGAGTAGCCACTTCTAAGCCATAGTTATTTCCTTTTCCTACCTAAATATACCTTCTTTATCAACTCAGGCCCTATTTCCTATGGTAAAGTGATAAACAGATTTGTTTCTTTTTTAAAGGAAAGTGACACACAACAATAAAGATGAAGATCATGCTCAATTCTTTAGATGATGTTTTATTTTCATGAACATATTTTCCTGTTATTGTAAATTTATACTAAGTAAATAATGATGGCATTAACTGGCATTCTTGGTGTGCTTTTGATCATCTTTTCCAAAAGCAAGTGCCAAGAGAACTTCCTAACAAACATCACTTAAGCACTAAATGACTCTATCTCTTATACAATGATAGCTTACTTACATAGTGCTCTTCATTCCATTTTCTTCTCTATTCTGTTGCCATTAACAATAAAGAGATTTCCACACTTTTTCTTAAAATATAATAGATTCATTGAGCAATTGTTTCCCTACTGAATCTTCTTGTAGAAAATGGAATATGTCTTCAGAATGATGTTTTAATGGTTCTAATCTTAACCCAAAGCCCTCAAGTTTAGGATTCACATCTGATTTCAGCTTTATTTATGGCCTTTATCATACTGTATTGTAATTGATTGTTCACTTGTTTGTGTCCACACTAGACTTGGAGATCCTCAAGAGCAAAGGCTGTGTCATATTCATCTCTGTATCTTCCATGTCAAGCACCAAGCCTTGGCACATAGTTGGCACTCAGGAAATATTTGTCGAACTGGGGTGTACTTCCTTTTACCCTTGGTTCATTCTTTGCCAAATATTCATTCACTCATTCACCAACTGAACACATTCATTGCAATAATGCTCCCCTCTGTGAATATAAAAGGGAATTTTTCAAGTACAACCTTTTCTGTATAACCTTTTCAAGAAAAGGTTTTCATTGTACATCATTCATTCAATAACAAAAATTTTTTAGTACATCATATGTGCCAAGAATGATGCTAGGCACTGAGGCAACAGTGATAAACAAGGCAGATGAGGTCTTCACTCTTATAGTGAAAGAGATGGAAATTAAGGAGTTAATCACAGCAGCACGTGTCTCATCATAGCATAATCACACTGTTTCTAAATTGCTTTTCCTCATCTGTCTACACCATTGAACTCTTATGTCCTTAAGGACAAGAACTCTGTCTACCTGCTTTGCTGAGTCTAACCCTCCCAGCATCTACTACAGTGTCTGACACATGAGATGAGCCCAACAAATGTTAAACAAATGAATTAAAGAATTAAAGAGTGAATGGCCAAATGAATAAATATCATCAATATTACTATGTGGTAAGATTAACTAGGCAATCTTCATACCAGGTCTTCTTGGATTTACAAACAACAGATACAACTTATGGAATCATAGCCTAGTGTGCTCATGGCCTATGGAATTTAAGCACTCCTTGTTCCCATCAAATTATTCTCCTTCCCAGAGGAGGCAGAAGCATTGCTAAAAAGTTAAAGAGGACTTGCAAAGACAGACACAGTAATAATATGCAACAGTTATAGATCATGGACCAACAAGTCTGTGCTAAGAGGTTTACGTAGATTATCTCATTAAGTGCTTATAATATTTCTTTGACATGGTATAATAATTATCACCATTGTTTTAAACATGAAGAAGCTGAGGCACAGGGAACTTAAGTGATTTTTTTTCCATGGTCACAGCTAGTAAATAGTGTAAGTGGAAATTTAACTCAGGTCTGTCTATTTCTAAAGTAGAGCATTAAAACCACATGATAGATGCCCAACATAATATAATGGTCCTCAGTGTGGGAAAAGGAAATCAAAATCTGCAAACGATCATATAGACAGAGGGTCATATAGAATGTGAAAAAAGCATATTTGCCTGGTTAAAGATGCCAGATTGACAGCCCATATTTATCTACTTTCCCTCCCAAGAACTCCCAAAATGACAGTAATGGAATTTTTTTAAAGGCATAAACCTACAAGGACCAAAAAAATTAGGAGGGAAGCCATCAGTGGGTGAGCTTTCAACAATTCTTGGAAGTAGAACAGAGGAGGAGCTACAACTTTAAGTGTCTGCACAGGAGGATGCTGGACATAAGCCAGCTAATCTGCTCTGTGAAACCCTGAGACATCAATAAGATAGGGATGAAGTTCAGAGTTGAATACCTGTATGTGAATGTCTGTATGTGGACTGAATACTCTCTGATGTCACCACTCTCACTCTAAGCAGTCACACAAGAAACTAGAAGTTTTATCTGGAAATGTTAAATGGATAAGGTTATGACTTAAAAGACACCAGGTATGCTGGAGAGCAAGGATCTTAAAATAAGATGTCTTGAAATTCTGCTCCTGAAACTGAGATTATTCTCACTCTCACCCCAAGATTCACCCCTGCTAGGCTTCAAAAATGACAATAGCCAGGCTTTTATCAAACTGTACCCCCAAGATATGGAAGAATTATTTTTGACAGACTGTCCTAGCTGAGCAAACAAGATTTCTACATATTTACATCTGAAATTTGAGGAACCCAGTGGAAAAGTCTGGCTCCTTGCCCAACCACCCTTCATTGCAGACTACCAGTCAACAATCTTCAGGTACACACAGACTCCCAATAAGTGTTTTTGTGCCTCACTCTTAAATACACACACACACATACATACATACAGCCAAAGATCATGAGATATTTGAATCCTTCTATTTATCATTATCTGCATTGCTGCCACCTGTGCCCAAGCCACCTTCATCTCTCATCTAGATTATTGCAATAGTGCCTTAATTGGTTTCTCAGTTTTCACCCTTGCCCCATTACAGTCTATTTTCAACAGAGTCATCAGAGTGATACTTTCAAGACATACCCAAACCATGTCACTCCTCTCTATAAAACCCTCCCATCTTGATCACAGTAAAAGCCAAAGTCCATTCCCAGGCCCACAAAGGCCCCTGCTTTCCAAATACATTTTCTACTGCTCTTCATTTACTCACTACACTCCATCCACATTGGTCTTCTTGATGTTCAGTTATTCCAAACATCTTCCTATGTCAGTGCATTTGTACCTACTCTATTGGAAAAAAAGACAAGAGTATCTACATCCCTCCCTTGCTCTGTATAGCTCGCCTTATTTTTCTTTATAACGTTGATCCATCATCATCATCTGACAGACATATAATCACCATCCCACTACAATTTAAAGTCCATGAAAGCAAGGTTTGTTTTTATTTTGTTCACTTAAAACAGTGCACTCGATATTGTTGAATAAATAAAAATATCTGAGGAAGGTCTCCAACATTAAACAAACAAACAAATAAAACATAAATAAGGGAACCCAGACTTATAGGAGAGAAAATGAAAAAAACAGTAAAACGTGTGTTTTAAAAATCTCCATATTGACATCAGTAAAAGTGAAGTAAAGACCTCTAAAAATTCTCTCCTCCATAAAAGCAATGAGAACATGGAGAAAAAAACTGCAAGAATCAACACTTTAAGAACTCTGGAAATTAACCAAAAAGATTGCAACATTGCATTTGTCTGTAAAAAAATGAGCTTTGAGGCATTTTAACTCACTCTATTCCCACGTTGCTCTCCCCAGATCAAGAGTAGCCTTGAAATCTAACATCCTGCAATCACAGTGAACACCAGCAGCCTGGCAGCCACTGGAGGAAGAATGGGGTTGGGTATCCTATAAAATCTCATTCGCAGAGAAGAAAATTGTCATTATTTGGCCTATCTGGTGGTTCCCTAGAAGATCCCACTCACAAGGTTTGTCATTATTTAACCAGACTAGGAGATTGTCAAATACCTAGTCTTTTCCCCAGGGAAAATCATAGAAAATATTTAGAGGCATTTAACTAACTTCAAGGGTTTCTTCAGCAATGGATAATGGGCCAAAACAATAGGCTAACAAACAGGTTTAAAAGGAAAATCTGCAGAATGAGGTATCTAGGGACTTTGAAAAGCCCTGACATAGTCCAGGGAATTGAGAAAGCCATGTGCATGTGTAATGAGAAATCAGCTCTTATTAAAAATCCGTTGTATGTCTCATCCTCTTTTCAAGATTCTCTTTATGTCTTTGTCTTTCAACAGTTTAATTATGATGTGTCTAGGTATGGCTCTCTTTGAGTTTTTCCTACTTAGAATTTGTTCAGATTCTTGAATGTGTAGATCATTTAGAGAGCCTAGGCAAAATTTATAAATTCCTAGAAAGACATAAACTAGCAAAGATGATTCAAGAAGAAATAGCGAACTATGTTCAATGTCTTGCAATAAACTTTAATGAAAAAATATGAAAACAAATATATGTATGTATATGCATGACTGGGACATTGTGCTGTACACCAGAAATTGATACATTGTAACTGACTGTACTTCAATAAAAAAGAATAAATAGGAAATCTAAATAAACACATAAGAAGTAAGAGATTGAGTCAATAATCAAAAATTTTCCCACAAAGAAAAGCCCAGGTCCAGATGGCTTCACTAGCAAACTTTAAAGAATTAACACCAAAAATGTGCAAATTCATTCAAAAATAGAAGAGGAGACACTAACCAAATCATTCTATGAGGCCAGTATTAGCCTGATGCTAAACTAAGAGAAAGACTTCAAAAGAAGAGAAAACTATAAACCAATATCTCTTGTGAATAGAGATGCAAAACTCACCATAAAACACTAGTAGACTTATACAAATAACAATAAATAAATTCAGCAATATGTACAAAGGATTGTACACCATGACTGAGATTTAAGCCAATAATGCAAGGTTGGTTCAACATTAGAAAATCAATTGATGTAATATATCAAATTAATAAAATAAAGGATAAAAACCACATGATCATCTCAGTAGGTGCATAATGGTCATTTGACACAAACAAAACCCTCTCTTGTAATTAAAATAAAATGAAATAAACAAACTAGGAATAGAAGTGAAATTCCTCAGTCTGATAAAGGAGACCCTATGAAAAATCAACAGCTAGCATCATACATAGTGGTGAAAGACTGAAAACTTTCCTCCTCTGAGAGCAAGGACAGAACAAGAATGTTCACTCTTGCCACTTCTATTCAATATTGTAATGTAAGTTCTAGTTAGGGCAATTAAGAAACAAAAAGAAATAAAAGGTTTCCAGATTTGAAAAGAAGTAACTCTATCTCTATCTGCAAATGATATAATTTTGTGTACATGAAATCCAAAGGAATACACACAGAGAGAAAAAACCTATTAGAGTTCATAAATGTGTTCAGTAAGATTGTAGTATAAAAGAACAATATACAATAATTGATTATGTTTCTATATACCAGCAATAAACAATTCAAAAATGAAATTAAGGAAATAATGTCAACTTCAATAGCATCAAAAATAATAAGCTACATAACAAACAAAATGCCTAAATGTCTTGAAGAGGTTATTGGAGGAATATGATCATTAAAGTGATTCTGAACAGAACTAGAACAAATAATAATAAAATTTATATGGAATCACGAAAGACCCAGAATTGCCAAAGCATTACTGAAGAAAAAGAATGAGGCTGGAGGAATAACCCTCTCAGATTTCAGACAATACTACAGAGCTACAGTAATCAAAACAGCACAGTAATGGTATAAAAACAGACATATGGACCAATGGAACAGAATAGAGAGCACAGAAATGAACCCACAAACTTCTGGTCAATTAATCTTTGACAAAGAAGGCAAGAACATACAATGGAATAAAGACAGTCTCTTCAGCAAACGGTGTTGGGAAAACTGGACAGCAGCATGTAAAGCAATGAAGCTAGAACACTCCCTCACACCATACACAAAGATAAACTCAAAATGGACCAAAGACTTAAACATAAGACAAGACACAATAAACCTCCTAGAAGAAAACATAGGCAAAACATTATCTCACAAACATCTCAGCAATGTTCTATGGCAGTCTACCCAAGCAATAGAAATAAAAGCAAAAATAAACAGATGGGACCTAATTAAACTTACAAGCTTTTGCACAGCAAAGGAAACCATAAGCAAAACAAAATGACAACCAATGGAATGGGAGAAAATATTTGCAAAAGATGAAACTGACAAGGGCTTGATCTCCAGGATATATAAACAGCTCATACGACTTGATAAGAAAAAAACAAACAACCCAATCCAAAAATGGGCAGAAGACCTAAACAAGCAATTCTCCAAGGAAGACAAACAAATGACCAATAGGCACATGAAAAAATGTTCAATATCACTAATTATTAGAGAAATGCAAATCAAAACTACAATGAGGTACCACCTCACATCAGTCAGAATGGCCATCATTCAAAAGTCCACAAATGATAAATGCTGGAGAGGGTGTGGAGAAAAGGGAACCCTCCTACACTGCTGGTGGGAATGCAGGTTGGTGCAGCCACTGTGGAAAACAGTATGGAGATTCCTCAAAAGACTAGGAATAGACTTACCATATGACCCAGGAATCCCACTCCTGGGCATATATCCAGAAGAAATTCTACTTCAAAAAGGCACCTGCACCCCAATGTTCATAGCAGCACTATTTACAATAGTCAAGACATTGAAACAGCCTAAATGTCCATCAATGGATGACTGGATAAATAAAATGTGGTATATTTATGCAATGGAATACTATTCAGCCATAAAAAAATGACAACATAACGCCATTTGCAGCAACATGGATGTCCCTGGAGAATGGCATTCTAAGTGAAGTAAGCCAGAAATATACCATACGAGATCACTCATATGTGGAATCTAAAAGAAAAGAAAAGAAAGAAAGAAAGAAAGAAAGAAAGAAAGAAAGAAAGAAAGAAAGAAAGAAAGAAAGAAAGAAAGAAAGAAAGAAAGAAAAAGACAAATGAACATAAATACAAAACAGAAACAGACTCAAAGACATAAAATACAAACTTGTAGTTGCCAGAGGGGAGGAGGGTGGAAAAGGACAGACTGGGAGTTCAAAATTTGTAGATACTGACATGTATATATAGAATAGATAAATAAGATTGTATTGTATAGCACAGGGAAATATATACAAGATCTGGTGGTAGCTCACAGTGAAAAAGAATGAGACAATGAATATATGTATGTTCATGTATAACTGAAAAATTGTGTTCTACACTGGAAATTGACACAACATTGTAAACTGACTATAACTCAATAAAAATAAAATAAAATAAAACTGAAAAAAAGAAAGTCCAGAAATAAACACACACTCTTATGATCAATTAATCTATGAAAAGGAAGCAAGAATATACAGCAGAGAAAACACAGTCTCTTCAATAAGTGGTGCTGGGAAAACTGGACAGCTACATGTGGAAGAATGAAATGAGAACATTCTCTAATACCATATACAAAAATGAACTCAAAATGGATTAAAGACCCAATTGTAAGACTGGATACTATAAAACTCCTAGCAGAAATCATAGCAGAACACTCTTTGACATAAATCACAGAATGTTTTTTTTGAACCAGCTCCTAGAGTAATGGAAAGAAAAGCAAAAATAAACAAATGGGACCTAATTAAACTTAAAAGCTTTTGCACAGCAAAAGAAGCCATAAATAAAACAAAAATACAACTTACAGATTGGGAGAAAATATATGCAAATGATGCAACTGACAAGGACTTAACTTCAAAAATATTCAAAGAGCTCATACAACTAAATAACAACAACAAAAAAAAAAATCAAAAAATGGGCAGAAGACCTATATAGGCATTTCTTCAATAAAGACATAGAGATGGCCAACAAGCACATGAAAAGATTATCAATATCATTAATTATTAGAAAAATGCAAATCAAAACTACCATGAAGTTTCACCTCACACCAGTCAGAATGGCCATCATCCAAAAGTCCACAAATGATGAATGCTAGAGAGAGTGGGGAGAAAAGGGAACCCTCCTACACTGTTGGTGGGAATGTAAATTGATGCAGCCATTATGAAAAACAGTATAGAGATTCCTTAAAAAACTAAAAATAGACTTACCATATGATCCAGCAATCTTATTACTGGGCAAATATCCAGTGAAAACTCTAATTTTAAAAGACACCTGCACCCCAATGTTCATAGCAGCACTATTTACAATAGCCAAGACATGGAAGCAACCTAAATGTCCATTGACAGTTGACTGGATAAAGAAGTTGTGATGTATATATACAATGTAATATTACTCAGTCATAAAAAAGAATGGCATAATGCCACTTGCAGCAACTTGGATGGACCTAGAGAGATTATACTAAGTGAAGTAAGTCAGACAGAGAAAGATAAATGCCATATGATATCACTTATATGTGGAATCTAAAATATGATACAAATGAATTTATTTACAAAACATAGACAGACTCACAGACATAGAAAACAAACATGGTTACCAAGGGGAAAAGAGGGGCAGGGATAAATTAGGAGTTTGGGAATAACAGATACACACTACTATATATAAAATAGCTAAACAACAAGGTCTTACTGTATAGCATAGGGAACTATATTCAATATCGTGTAATAACCTATAATGGAAAAGAATCTGAAAAAGAATATATATATATGTGTGTGTATATATATATACACACACATATATATATATGAATCATTTTGCTCTGCACATGAAACTAACACAACATTGTAAGTCAATTATACCTTCAATCAATCAATTAACCAGTCAAGTGGCAAAGAATTTGGCTGAATTGTGTGGCAGTGTTTTGTGGAAAGTAGAAGTTAAAAGTGATAAACATGGATATTTAACTGAGGAGATTTCTAAGCAAAGTGTTAAAGGAACAGCGTCACTTTTCCTTACTGCTCTTAGTAAAATAAGAGAGGAGAGATAAACTGAAGTAATTATGTTAAGCAAAAAGGAACTATAACTTGAAGATTTGGAATTTTCACAGCCTATTCTTATTAAAAATGAAAAAGCATGTTCTGGAGACAATGCCAAGAGTTTGGCTGGAAAATCATTCGATAAAAAGATTATGGGTGTTATTCATAGATTTGATCAGCCATTTAAGTGGAAGCTAGGAATCGTTATGGGATTATATCAACAGAAACACTGGACTAAAGAGGACAGAGATGGGTCAAAATGAAGAAAGGTTGTCAGACTTCTGGGATTCTACGGGACAGAAAAATAGAACTGTTCAGCAGCAAACATGTGTCGTCTTAAAAAAGGGAAGAATGACCCTGAAAGTGTTTCAGAAATCGGTAGGGCTGCCTCTGCCATCACAGACCAAGAGAAAAAGGCTATTTCCTCCTCAGTTTCAGCAGTCCATACTGCTGCTGCACAGTGCCTCAGGGACAGGGCCACCTCTCAGGGCCACAGGGGTGACTGCTATCCCAGCAGGCCCAGAGGGCAGAGCATTGAGGCAAAGAGGATTATTCTTGAGACTGAATGTCTAACAGAATTTGCCTGTACTTGTGACTGTATTTGGACGCAGGGCCTCTAAGAGGTAAAGTTAAATCAAGTCATAAGAGTGAGGCCTTAATCCAATATTACTAGTGTCCTTTTAAGAAGACAGAGACCAGGATGCACACTCACAGAAGAAAGGCCATGTGAGGACACACTGGGAAGACAGCCCAAGGAGAGAGAGGCCTCAGGAGAAACCAAACCTGCTGGCATCTTGACCTTGAACTTCCAGCTTCCAGAACTGGGAGAAAATAAATTTCTGTTGTTTAAACCACCTAGTCTGTGGTATTTTATTAAGGCAGTCCTAGCTAACTAATACAGCCACTATAATCAGGTTTCTAAAATTTGTCACCAAAAATATTCCTAATTAATACAACATACTATAGTCAAGGCGCTATATATTTATATCTGTATTTATATGTGTGTGTATAAAATCAAATAAAAAAGAAAAACCCCTTAGATAAAAAGGAAAGTAATGTGAAGAAATGGCTCTTAAATGTATGGGAAAATACTCAGTCACTCATAATGAAAAAAAAATACACCTTTAAACCACAATGAAATATAAAATTTTACCTATCAGATTAACAAAAACAAAAAAAAATGCATGATGTATGGTGAAAATGGATGCTCTAATACATTGCTGATGGAAGAATAAATCTCTAGGAGCAATCCTTAGGGAGGAAATTTAGCAAAATCTATAAAAATATAAAATTCATATATCCTTTGACCCAGGAATTCTATTTCTAGGAATTGATCCTACAGACATAGTCATATGTGCACAGACTGAAATATGTTCAAGGCTATGCATTGAAGAATTGTTTGTAATAGCAAAAATACAGAAGCAGCCTACATATTCAGCATAGGAAATTGGTTTAAAAAATAATGATACAACCATACAGTGGAATATTATGCAACCACTGAAGTAAATGAGATAGTTCTAATTGGACTAAACTCATGGACTCATCTCCATGATATAAGGTAAAATGATAAAAAGCAAGATGAAGAACTATGTGTAAATTATGACTATTTTAGTAACTATAAAAAAAATACTTACATATATGGTTATATATACATAGAATATCTCTGGAAGGATACACAGAGGTAATAGTGGTTACCTCAAAAGAAAGAAAGGGACACATACAGATCAATAGAACAGAATGCAGAGTTCAGAAATGGACTCACAGAAATATGGCCAATTTGTTTCGGGCAAAGGAAGTTCAATGAGGGAAGGGATAACCTTTTCAACAAATGACGCTAGAATAACTGGACATCCACATGCAAAAAAAGAAATTAACTTAGACCTAAATCTCACACCTTTTACAAAAATTAACTGAAAATAGGTCATAAGCCTAAACATGAAACATACAGCTATAAAAACTTTTAGGAAAAAAAATAGGAGAAATCTTTGTGACCTTGGGTTTAGCAATCAGTTTTTAGATATAATACAAAAATCATGATCCATACAAGAAAAAAAATTAATAAATAGGATTTTGTCAGATTACAAACTTTTCTACTGCAAAAGATACTGTTAAGAGAATGAAAAGACAAGTCACAGACTTGGAGAAAAATTTGCAAACCACACATCCAACACAGGACTCATTTCTAGACTACATAAATAACTCTTAAAAATTAAGAATAAAAAATTAATAAGAATTAAATCTTTTAAAAATACCATATGGTATCACTTAGATGTGGACTCTAAAAAAATGACAAAAATGAACTTATTTATAAAAGAGAAACAGACTCACAGACATAGAAAACAAACTTGTGGTTACCAGTGGGAAAAGGGTGGGATGGAGGGATAAATTGGGAGTTTGGGATTTGCAGATACTAACTACTATATATAAAATAAACAGCAAGGTTCTGTGCTAAACAGCTATATAGCATGGGGAACTATATTCAATTACTTGTAATAGCCTATAATGAAAAAGAAGATGAAAAGGTATATATACATATATATATATATATATATAACTGAATCACTATGCTGTACACTAGAAATTAACACAACATTGTAAACTGACTATATGTCAATTAAAAAGAAAGTATAATATCAGAGAAATGCAAATCAAAACCACAACAAGTATCACCTCACACCAGTCAGAATGGCCATCATTAAAATGTCCATGAAGGATAAATTCTGGAGAGAGTGTAGAGAAAAGGGAACCCACCTACACTTTTGGTGGGAATGTAGTTTGGTGCAGCCATTATGGAAAACAGTATGGAGATTCCTTAAAAAACTAAAAATTAGCTTACCATATGATCCAGCAATCCTACTCCTGGTCTTATATCTGGAGGGAACTCTAATTCGAAAAGACACTTGCACCCCAATGTTCATAGCAGCACTATTTACAATAGCCAAGACATGGAAACAACCTAAATGTCCATTGACAGTTGACTGGATAAAGAAGTTGTGGTACATTTATACAATGGAATAGTACTCAGCCATAAAAAAGAATTAAATAATGCCATTTGCAGTAACATGGATGAAACTGGGGATCATCATCCTAAGTGAAGTAAGCCAGAAAGAGAAAGCAAAATACCATATGATATCACTTTTATGTGGAATCTAAAAAAAAAAAAAGACAAACAAACTTACTTGCAAAACAGAAACAGACTCTCAGACACAGAGAGCAAACTTGTGGTTACCAGGGGGCGGGGGGGTGAGAGGGGATAAACTGAGAGCTAGAGATTTGCAGATACTAACTGATATATATAGAATAGATAAACAAGTTCATAATGTACAGTGCAGGGAACTATATTTGATATCTTATAGTAACTCATGGTGAAAAAGAATATGAAAATGAATATGTTCATGTATGACCGAAGCACTGTGCTGTACACTAGAAATTGACACAACATTGTAAATTGACTATACTTCAAATATATATATACATATACAAAAAAAGGAAGCTACGATAGTAATTCAGGCAAGAGAGGACAGTGGTTCAGGCCAAAATAGTAGCCACAGAGATGGAGAGAAATAGATTCTAGACGTGTTGTGAAGATATAAGAAAAAAGGTTTTGGCCTAAGGTCAGGAAGAACGGAGACCTCATCAACTCAGATTGGGAAGGTAAGGAGAAAGAATTTTAGGGGAAGGGGAAGATCAGGAACTCCATTTAGAACATAAATCTATTAAATAAACAGGTAGGGTCCAAAGCCATGCAACTAAATGAGATCATCAAAGGAATGAGTCCAGACCAAGAACCAAACCAAAGGCCAAGACCTGGGGTGCTCCAGAGTTAGGTCAGGAAGGTAAGCTCACAAAAGAGAATGAGAAAGACCTACAGTTAATTTCTCTGAGCCTCGGTTTCCTCATCTGTATAATGAGGATACAAAGAGTACCTACCTAAAGAGTCACTGAATTAAATAATGGGTTTTTAAGTACTTAGAACAGTGCCTGGTGCATTGTATGCATTAAATATATGTTAGCAATTATTCAAGAGGGCAGAGACCATCTCTCATTCATCACTTTATCCTTGTCATCTCCACCTTTCTGCCTCCATCCATGCCACCTCACCAGCACCAGTGTGGAGCTTTGCATACCATCATCACTAGATCGATATCTACTGAAGAGAATTTAATTCTCCATCTTAGTGCCCTAAAGTTGGGATTACTTTTTCAACTCGAGCAAAATAAGCGAACCCATAAGGCCTTTTGCAGCTCGTGATTTGGGGAGCCAAGGAAAAGGGAAACTGTCAAGGAACGAATTCCTTCATTTCAGCAAGCAGCTTCTGTTGGTAAGGCACAGCCATCTCAAAGACTCCACATGTGCCTTTCCTCCCAAGATTTCCATCCCGAAGCAGTCTTAAACGGAAACAACACAAGAACAGAGAGCAATACAATTTTGTTGACAAGACAAGGCCACAGATATTTAGTTTTCAAATGAAGTATCCCTTTACGGTTTACTCATTTTCTCTTTGGAATCATTTCTTCAGACCCTCAAGATATTTATAAACTCCTAACTGAAAAATGCTGCCCATGGCAGGCCATAATTCTTTGACATGTGCCTTACAGTTTCAAACAGTGACCTGAACAGTGGCTACTGGGAATATTTGTGCTTTCCCTTCCTAACTTCTCCTCTGAGACTTATTTACTGAAATACTTTATTGCCTCTGCATTGAGAATAATTTAAAACTGCAGTAAAGCCTGTAGTGGGTTAAGTAAAAGCATGCTTCATTTGGATTGAATTTGCTGAGAATGAATCAACTGTTCACTATCTGCCGTGAAATTTTAAAAATTTGAGGCAATTAGCTCCTTGAAAAGAAAAACTGTTCTAATTTACTCGGCTTCACAGAAATGCACTCAGAAGCGCCGTTCAAAGCTTTAACTTTTGCCTTCTGTGCTTTAAGGTAACTGTTCAATATCAGGAAAATGTGTGAATTTAATTAATGGTATCAAAACAAAAGCAGCATTTCCAAAGTGCTCGAATCCATATGAGACCAATATGTTGACTTGTTGATGTGAATTTAATTAGTGTCTTCAAGCATAACTCCAAAAGCCCCTTTTATCTAATCATCACATTTATATAAACCATTAGCACGTACTACTTGGTTTGAAATGATTTGCTACATAATCCAAACTGTTGTCCTACCCTCGGAGAGTCTCTAATAAACTCAATATGTTTCCAAAGAGAAACTTTAGTATCCACATCAAGTAAGTTTAGGCTTAACTGCTGCACAGAAAGTAACTTAAAACCGGCCTTTAAGCACTTGGAACAGAAGTGATTTAGTGCTTGTTCTGCCTTTCCATCACTTTCCAACATGAACAAAAGGAAACAAATCAAATTGTGCTGGCCTAATCAGTTTCAGGAAGTATCCTAAGCAAATGACTAAACTGAGTCCCAGGGCTCCACGTCGCAGGGAGCGACAATGACTGAGGAAGTCAGTTTGTTGGGCAATATTGACTTGACAGCTTTAGGCTGGAACAATTTCTCAGTAATAAGGGCATCTATCTCCCAGTGACTCCTTTTCCCTGTCTCCCAAAAAAGAGTTCTTAAAAGCAAAAAGAATTTTAATGTGGCCTTCAATGACTGCTGCATTGCTCCTAAAATTTAAGGGGGTACATTTTGGTGGTGACTTAACTCTTGAGGATGGATACAATAAGAAGCCATCCTTTTGGAGGCTAGCTTGAGACCCCAGGCAGGTAGGTAATGGGCCAGCAGAGAGCAGGCACTGAGGTCAGACAAAACTGGGTTCAAGTCCCAGCTCTGTCCTTACTCTGTAACCTTGCACATGTCACTTCCATTTCTGCACCTCTGCTTACTCATCTTTAGAGTGGGGGTAATAAATAGTTACCCCTTCTATTAGTTTGCTAGGGTTCCTGTAACAATATAACACAAACTAAGTGGCTTACTCAACAGAAACTATCTCCCAATTCTGGAGGCTACAAGTCTTAAATCTAAGTGTTAGCAGGTTTGGTTCCTTCTGAGGCCTGTGAGGAAAGGATCTGTTCCAGACCTGTCTTCTTGGCTTGGAGATGGCCATCTCATTCCTGTATCTCTTCACATCACCTTACCTTTATGCATGTCTCTGTCTCCAAATTTCCTCTTTTTATAAGGACACTAGTCATATTGAATTACAGCCCACCCTCATGACCTCATTTTAACTTGGTTACCTCTATAAAGACCTTATTTCCACATAAGGACACTGCAGGTTAGGTCTGCAACATGTGAAGTTTGAGGAGAGACAATTCAACCAGTAACACCCCTCAAGTGGTTCCCATGAGGAAGTGAAGAGATAATGTATGTGATTAGCATAGTTTAGAATAGTTTCTGGCTCATATAAGCACTCTCTAAAAAGTAGCTACTATCAGGCACTGTGGATGTCCATCCTTATTGATTTTGTAGGCTTAAATAATTTTGGGTACAGATGAAATGGGTAAGTCTGTCCATACTATCCCTGGAGTCTATTTCCCTCAAAGTGTAGAGATGGTCAAGGAGAAAAAAGCTAAACCATTACAAAGGGGGCCACACCAGGGCATTGAGGTACCATGAAAGTAGAATTGCATTTAAGTGGTAGCAGATAATAAAAATTCCTCATCTGACAGTGAGACTGCAAAATCAATTGTCAGCTAATCAAGCAACCTTGGGATGGGAAAAGATACTTTGAAGGCAACTTCCGTTTAGGAAAAAAAAAAAGACAAGTGTTTTTATATTAGATTAATCATACCCCAGGATGACAATGCTACAGCCCTCAGTCCTATGGACTATCTTTGGGAAGACTGGAGTTCGAGTTCGAGTGCAATGTGAAACACTCCCTACAAAAGCAATCAGTAAAAACAAAATCACTCCACATGTAAGGCATTAACATAACAAACATGCAGTATGGCCTAAGGCCTGAGAAGTGCTTAGCACAATGCCTAGCACCTAGAAGTGCTGATGGCTGTAAGCTACCATTATTTGCAGATGACGCTGCTGCTGGCCACCCTACTTGTGCATGCACCTCTGTGTGTGTGAGAAGTGATTGATGGAGGACCAAACAGCCCTGCCCACATGGCAGATGCTCTTCATCTGTTGGTTCCATGGCTGTGTGACTGCTGCTTGCATTCTCTTAGACCTGTGATTTATTGGCCACCTAAAACATTCCATGTTGCTGGATGGCAGGGTTCAAGAGAGCTTTAAAGCTTATCCAAGGTGATGGTCAAGGCTGGAGGACCATACACATCCCAGATTGCCTGAGATAGTCCCACATTATGTTTGTGGTCCAGCAAAATTATTAACAGTGTCTTCTTTCACTTTCAAAAGGTTATAGTTTGGACAATAAATGATACCATGGTTATCCTCGTCAAGGATATATTTACTGCTCAAGTTACTTGTTTTCAGTGGACAGAAGAAAAAACCCTAAGTGAAAGTCTTATTAATGGAAGTCTCGTTAGCGTCTTTTCAATAGCAGTATCTTTTTAATTTTTTGGCACAAGTTTTTTTGGTTGTTGTTGGTTTGGTTTGGTTTTGGTTTGGGGTTTTGTTTTGTTTTGTTTTTGCCTCCACATTGCACATGGAAGCAAACCATTAGGGAAATTAAGAGTGGTACAAGCAGCCTTGTCTCATAGCCCCTGGGTTCATTTACATTAGGAACTATTCTGTGTCGGCATCTGCTCCAGTAACAGCATAAGCAGGATGTCTTCCTGGACCCAGAGGGCATTCTGTTTGGAGCTCTACCACCTGCACACTTTTTGGCCACTGGCCACATGGCACGGCTGTGCTTATAGCCACAACCTGGGCAGATGGTCCCCAATCCCCAGGCCCCTCCTGGACTGCAGTTTTAAGGGGACCACTTTATTCTACAGCCTCTGCCCCCAGCTACCTAGAAATTTACAGCCAAGTCTCCAACCATCCTAGCTATCGCTGGGGTTTTCAGGGGCAGGGGTGAGAACCAAGGGCCACAAGCCATGATGGCTGATTTCAATACCTCTTAAGTTGACTGAGCCTGGCTTTGGCAACAGTTTGATATGATTCGTTAAAAAGCATTCAGTCAGTCAGATTGGGCCACAGATATTTACACCTGCTGGTTAAGTCCCCTATTAAGGTTGTTTGGCCATTGTGTATTACACTTGAAACCCCAATGTCAGCTGTTTCCAGTGAGAACATCTTTGTGCATGATGATCCCAGCCATCATGAACTGTGCTTGATTTATGCCCATTCTGTGCCCAGCACAGCAAGGGAGATGAAGAGTTAGAAGCCATGGTTCTTACTCTCTGGATCTCCAGTTCCCACCGGGAAATGCAGAGTGCAATCACATAGCAGGATAACTTATCCAGATCAGGGAAGGACTATGCTCATTCACTGAATCTATGGATCCCCTGTACTGGACACGAGAGCAACAGTGGTAGACCAACACTAAGACCAGCACCACTCCTGCCCTCAAGGGACTTACAAATAAGCGGGGAAGACAGACAGTAAAACTGTAAGTTTAAAATGCACTGAAGGTGAGAACAACAACAATAGAAAGATGTAAAAGAAGGGCTTAACATGGTCTGGGATGGGAAGGGAGACCCTCAGGGACTGACTCCTGGAGGAAGTGGCAGCTAACCTGAAACCTGAAAGAGGAATAGTAGTTAGCTACATAAGAATCAACAAATTTCATTCATTCAGTCACATGCTCATATATTTAGTGGCTTTGTTGAGTGTCAGGGTCTGTGCTGAATGCCAAGGAAATAGTGTTGAACAAGACAGACGAAGTCCCTCATAAAGCTTACTGTCTAGCAGAATTCCCAGAATGTTAAAGATCAAGGAGAGTTTTCAGAGACCCTGAGCATTTTTGTTCCCTCTTATCTTTCCTGGCTAGAGATATGCAGGCAAGTTACCCTTAAGTTTAAGGTAACTGGTCTCCTGGCTTCTGAAACAATTTCATTCTGTGAAGCCAATGGCTCTGACAAATTCTCATCTCCTTTTGAGCCTGGTGTCTAGACAGAGAGAAAGCTTCAGTATTCGTTTTGACTCTGAATCAGGAATTAGTAAATCCCCTCTACACATGAACACACATCTTAGTTTCTGTTCATTACTTATTTAGAATATATCTCCCTGGCTCCCAGTATCCCCAGGCTGGTATAATAATTCTGCTAAGACCTTGTTTCTTCATCTATATACCCATTATAGTTGGGCTTTACTTTCAAAATACCCTCCATGTTCTAAAACAGACAAATTAGGTGGAAATCACTTCTAGTACCCAATCATTTCCAGTGTATTTACTTTACAAGATTTCATAATGCAGAGGGGTCTTCAGTCTAGAGCATTTCCCCAATATTTTTATTACAAAAATATAAAAAATACAGAAAAATTTGGAAGAATTGTACAATGAACACACACATATACAAATCACCTATAATAGGCAATGAATGTTTTGTTATATTTACTTTATCATATATCTATCCATTGATCAGTCTATCTTATTTTTGATGCATTTCAGAGTAAATTGCAAACATCTGTACACTTCACCCCCTAAACACTATAGTATGCATTTTTAACTAGAGTTTAATATTTGCTTATGGTTCTTGTCTTTAGGTTAAAATTTGTAAAAGGTACAGCACATATCTTAAATATACCAATTAGTTTTGACAAATGCATGAACCTGTGTAATCCAAACTTCTAACAATGTGTAGAATATTTTTATCACCCTGGTAAGTTTCCTTATGCCTCCTCTCCTATTCAATCCCTACTCATCCACCAGTGGTGACAAATTTTTTTCACCATACAGGGGTTTTGCTTATTCTAGAACTTCTTTTAAATGGAATCATAGAGTCTGTAACCTTTTGTGTCTTTCTCCTTTCACTCAACATATTTTGGAGATTTGGCCATGCTATTGCATATGTCAGTATTTCATTCATTTTTATTGCTAAGCAATTTACCATTGTATGATTATTCAACTCCCATTCCATAAATTTTATAAATCTCATTGACTTCCCAAGATTTCCCTGAATTCCCAGGAAGGAAGAGCCAAGTGCCAGCAGACAAAGTAGAGAACAAAACTGCAATGACAAAACCAAAAAAAAGTGCAGGGGGAGGGCGTAGCTCAGTGGTAGAGTGCATGCTTAGCATGCACAAGGTCCTGGGTTCAATCCCCAGTAACCTCCACTAAAAAATTAATTAAAAAAATACATAAAGAAACCTAATTACCTCCCCCATCCCCCCCCCCAAAAGTACATAACTTTTAGGTCATGTCAGGAAATGGGCTAGAATAATCTGGGGACCAGTCAGATACAGCAGGAAGACCAGTAAGGGCTCAAAGGAGACAGAACACAGAAAAGGTATGAGAACAAGTCCAGACTTTTTGAGAGTACATTTGGGGGTTGCTCAATTCCCACTGTGTTCTCCCTCTGCTATCAATTTGAAAAGTACTTACCAGATCAAGGCAGGTAGGGCAGGTACTCATCAGACTGAGCCTCAGGGGAAAATGAGATAACAAGGAGGGACTAATTTAGATGGAGCGGTCACGGAGGACCTCTCTGAGGAAGCAGCATAAAAGAGTGTTCTAGGAAATAGCTAGGACAAAGGCTCTGAGACGGAAAATCAGTTGAGGAAATAACAGAGGCCAGAGAAGCAAATGGAGGCAATGGTAAGGAGACTGTCACAAGGGTGAAGAAAGTAGACAGATCACGAGCGCCTTGTAGGCAGTGAAGTTTTGCCTTTATCGTTAACAACAATAAGAATATTTAAGGGGGCTTTAAGGAGGAGGGGAGCGGGATGATTTCATTTGTGTTTCAAAAAGGCCTTGGTGGCCACAGGAGGGAAAATGGCTTGGAGAAGGGCTAGGGTGGAGGCAGGGATCCTGGTTAGGAAGCTATGGTGTAGAGCCAGCTGGCACTCTCTGGAGTCATAAAGCCCCCACCCGTGGGCTCTCTGTGTGCCTAGAGCCTAACAACACCTTAACCCCACTCCCCGCTGCAGGACCCTTTGCATACCTGCATTTCTGCAAGATACAGAACATCTTCTCTTGATGTGTGTTTACCCTAACAAAACTCATCGCCTCAGGAGACAGCCTGGCTCATAATACCCTAGGCAGACAGGCCTCACATCCTGCCCTTATTAAAGTCATAAAATCCATTGTTCAAAAAAGTCCCTGAAAGATCTTACAACCAATCAGGTACCTGTGCACAAGTTGATCTTGCAGCCCCCCTACTCCTTGTGTGCACAGCCCCCTCCCCACAATAAAATACCCTGCACGCCCATCCCCCGTGCTCACACAGGCTCCTCTCGCCCATGTGGCCCGCTGTTACCTATACCATTAAACCTTTCCTATTAAACTTTCCTAAGCTCTTCTCAGTCTCTGATAATTCTTTACCAACCCGTGTCACCGGCACACTGTGTTGTATGTGCCCACAACATATGGTAGTTGTCCAAGGGAGAGAAGGAGATCTTTGGATCATGGTAGTAATGGTGGAAGTAGCAATAAGATATAAAGATAAATTTAAGAAGTAAAACTGACAGTATTTGCTGATGGTTGGATATTTGTGAGTGTGTGTTGTGTCTAGAAAATGTCTGGGGAAATAACCATCAAGTGTTAGTAGGGACTATCTCTGGATAGAGGTATTATTAACAGACTTCATTTTCTTCTTTGTTAATTATGTTATTTAAATTACCACAGTGACTATGTACTACTTTTAAAACAGGAAAAAAACAATAAAGTTATTACATTTTTAAAATCCTAAAGAAAGGTGACATCAGACCTTAACCATGGACATGCCCATGCTTTGTGTTATGCCAACCCCCTTGGGAGGGTCTCCACTCTCTAGAGAGGATCTAAGGTGTGTGACTACCTCCTAGGAAACCACCTTCAGAACCTGCAGCCCGCCCTCCAATCTCCTCAGTGGCCACACTGCTTCATCCTTTGGGTGTGGGGTTAAGATTTTGCAAACAGTCATAAGTTATTTGGTACCAGATCTATTGGGTCTGCGGGTGGAGGGTGGATGAGGGGGCCAGGGGTGGAAAGCTAAATGATGCTATTTTGGTTAAAACAATCATTACCAGTGATTCCCATGTAATAAGACCTGGTTCTTCTGTTTGGTTCATAAACTGCCTCTGAAGACAGATCCCAAAGAAAGCTTCTTCTAGCCAGCTTTTGAGGAATGAGAGCATTCTTAGATGCAGCATAGATAGCCTCCCAAGCTTAAAAGTCAAAATCTCTCGTGACCTTCATTCATTTCTTATATATTATAAGCAAACTCTCATTTCTGAACACTAGTAGGAAATTCCTCCATCTCATCCCTTTCCTCCAACCAAAGGTCTGGGTTTTAAGCAGGGTCCCCAAATGGCATTAGTTTAATATTCAGAGATAATATCTGGGAATGTCATTAAGTGCATGAATCAGAAACAGAACAGAGATGCCTCTGCTGGGAAAACAGAAAACCAAAATACTTCCAGCACAGAAGACCACAGCCATATTCCATGATCAAAGGATAGTACAGAAAAGCAATTGGGGGGGGTAATTATTACAAAGCAGGAGCAAGGGCTCTTGTTCCCAGTTTCCTCACTTCAAACCCTAATACTGATACCAGCCAATCACAATGAGATTTTCAATCATGGGTGACAGCTATTTTGGCTCTAAAAGAATAATAATAATAAAAAGCCATCTAACTTTTTCAGCAAATTATTTCAAATTCTCTAAAACTTATTTCTTGTCAGTGATATATTAGATGACTCTTGGTATTTTATGCTGATGCATAAAAGTAATGTAAGTATGAATGTGCCATTTGCAGAACGAAGTCAGTATCTTGGGGAAAATTGCTATTGTAATTGGCCACAATAACTATCCTGGTTTAAGGACCTGGAATATGTGACCATAATGCAGAAAAATTAAGGAAAGTTAAAATAAGGACTTCAGTGCCAAAATGCATAACTTTCCCCAGGATCTTAGTGTCTGGGTGCTTTCCATCAGATCTAGGCCTAGAAAGGGAAGACACTTGTCTGCTTGACTCTCTCAAAGCTGCCTGAAAATAATTAAAAGCCAGGATGCTGCTTAGCACCCACCTAAGACTATGGCTATACTGAAGCTCTGCAGACCAGCAAAAGACTGACTCCACCTGGTCTACCAAGTATTTGAAAAGATTTTGCAGCTCTCTATTACCTGTCTAAATGGCAGGGAGATTTTTACTGCCTTTACTTCTTCAGAGGAAAAGATAAGCTCTCAGGGTCTGCCTCCGGATACATGTTCCAAAACTTCAGGTCTGATCATGCCACTCCCCTGCTCAAATGCCTCCTGATGCCCTCACCCTACCCCACACTGCCTACAAAATAAAATACCTCCACCTGACATCTATCACCTTCTACTGTCTGACTCCCAATCAACATTCCCAACCTCATTTACCAAAACGCAGCAACCCCTTCATGTATGCTATGCTCAAGGTAAAGCTGAGTAAGTCCTATTCCTCTCAAGGCCCCAGGCTTTCCTGCTTTGTTCTCTGTATCCATGCTCTTCTCTCCATCCCGGTTCCATTTTGTTAAATCCAGTGATCAGTTGTCAGTCCTCAACATCTTAGTGTCTCAGCTGCATCTGACCCAGCGACTGCTCCCTCTCTCCTGAAATTCTGTCCTCCTTGGCTTCTGGCACACCTCACTCCTCAGAATTTTCTCCTACCTCTCTGGCCTCTCCTTTTTATTTTATCAGACTCATTTTCCTCCTCTTCCCGACCTACAAATGTTAGAGTGACCCATGACCAAGTCCTTGACCCTCTTCTCTTTTCTAAATTTTTTCCTAGGAAATGATCTCAACTAGCAAAAACAAAAACAAAAAGCAAAAAACCCTCACCACATCCTTACAAAGACATTTTCCAAATTTATATTTTGAGCACCAACCTCTGTTCTAAGTCCAGACTCATGTATACAACTGCCTATTTGACATTTCCACTTGGATCTCAAATTAAACTGAGTTCCCAATCTTCCTCTCCCCACCCCTTTCCTCACCAATAAGCCTGCCCCTCCCTCAATCTTCCCCATCTCTATGAATGGCAACTCTAAGCCAAAACGTCTAAGACAGAAACCTGAATCTTATCCTGTGTCCCCCTTCTCCCTCATCCCATACATCCAAACACTGCATAAGAGATGCAAATTTTATGAGGAAGATAAATGGCGAGTCCTGTTGAATCTGGAATACTTGTTGGTCACCCAGGTGGAAATCTTAAGTAGACAGTTGGATTTAGAAATGTGTAGCTGAGGAATGAGGTCTGGGCCGAAGATTTGGGAGACATCTCAAATTGAAAGAAGCGGGAGATGAGTGGCAGGGAGGAGTCTCAAGCCCAGACTTTTAATTCAGGTTATTGAGTGGATGGGGATGTCATTCTCAAGGAGAAGGAAGAGTTTTCAAGAAAGATGATGGAGTCAGCCTTAGAGATGTCAAGGGGGAGGGTACAGCTCAGTTGTAGAGTACACGTCTAGCACGGACAAGGTCTCTGAGTTCAATCCCCAGTACCTCCATTAAATAAATAAATAAACCTAATTACCTATCCCCCACAAAAAAAAATTAGTAAAACTTTTTAAAAAAGGAAATGTCAAATTTGAGGTGCCCATACGACATCTAGACGGATGTCTGCAGATCCAGATGAAAGCATAAAGTTGGCGATTGTCTGTACAGTTTTGGAACTCAGGAAAAGACTGATACTGAGCATAAAGCCCTAGGGAAACTTAATATTTAAGGAATGATGGAGGAAAGGAAGCCACTAAGGAGTCTGATAAGGAAGAGAAAGAGAGGCCCAGGAGAGTCACTTCATGCTGCCACCATACAAGACACCAGATCAAACTAACAGAAACACAGCAGCACTTCAACTCTTCCAGTTTCTGGTCTTCTCCCAATTTTAAACCTCTAAAATGGGGATTAAAGGAGTTAATATTTGTAAAGTGCTCAGAACAGTGTCCGGCACATAAGTGAGCACTATATAAATGCTTATTAAAATAAATAAAATACAATAAAATCAGCTGCGGAAGTTCTAATTTAGCTGGTATGGGCTGGGACCCAGGCATCAGCATTTATTTAAAACTCCCTAAGTTGTTCTAACATGAAGCCAAGGTTAAGACTCAGCGATCTAATCCAATGCTTCTTAAACATTAACGTGCATAGGATTCCCCTGAAGATCTTGTTAAGACAAAAATTCTAATTCAGTAGGTTGGGGGCAGAGGCTGCTGGTCTGTGAACCACACTTTGAGAGGGGCAAGAGTCTCATTTCCTTCATTTCCCACCCCCACTGGCATGCTCTTAGCCTCAGTTTCCTCATCAGTAAAATGGGGCAGTAAATGAGGTCAGTCCAAATGAGATTAATGACTTGCTTAAGGTCATGCAGCTAGTTAGTAGCAGAGCTGACTCAGAGCCCTGACTTCTAACTCTTCCTACTCTCCTTTTTTTTCTAACTCCATCTTCACTGCTACCTCCCACCAGACACAATATGCATCCTTGACGTGTAAGAGCAGCAGTTCTCTACCTTTTTCACATTTCCCTGACGTATGGGACATTCCTATGCATGACAAAGACACAGGCAACATGAGTTTCCTTGCTGTTCCCATGTCTGTAGCAGGAGAGTCTCCACCATTTCAGGAAGTGTGTCCAATTGCAAACGAATGAGGTTGAGACCAAAAGAGGGTCACCTCTGAATATGCTAGAACTTCTTTTTGAATCATCTGGAATTTTGATCCATTACTAGTAACATGACCATCCCAGCCCTGTCTGTCTTACAGTACACATCAACCATAATGGTACTGCCATCTTAGAGGAACCTGGTTTTTAAAAGGATTCCTCATGTTGATTCTTCTTTTAAAGTAAACTATCTATTGGAAATGAAAAAAAAAATGTCTTCTGAAAACTTTTGTGAAAATCTTGGCTTTTGTAACTCGGGGTTACTTGAAATGAGCTGTGCCAATGGTAGTTGGTGGCCCCAGGTTGGAAGGGTGGCTGCAGGAATCTGAGTGGCTTTGTGAACACCAAGGACTGGCAGGGGATGTGGGAGGGGGATTTGCTGCTCCTTGTTAGTAGCTTCTAGAAGACTCAGGCTCCACAAGATTGTTCCCCCTTCCCCACAGCCACATCCCTGGCTTTCCCAGAGGTCTTGTCCCCTATCAGCTGCTCCACCTGCTATTCAACTCATTTAAATGTCAAGCCAGCTGTACCAATTAGCACAGGCCCAACCATCCAGAGCCTAAAAAGAAATGAGGTGTAAATGCAAAAGTCAGGATGAAGAAGCCCTTATAAAATGCTCTCCCATCTCCCCAAACCTGTTCTTCTATTTTCGCAAGATAAGGAAGCTTTTTCATAAGATGCTGTGAGAACGGGGAGGGGGAAATACATGTGCAAGACACAGCATGTATGGCCAGGAAAGACCTTAGTGAGCTGATCTTTTCTGATTCTGTTTGCAGAGCTTTATTGAACTTTCTCTGGAAGCCTTGTGACATCTGACAAGGGGAATCAAAGCACCTCTGTGAAGTGTCCGCCGGGGGATTGTTAATGAGGAGTACGCTCAACTGTATGTATGGATTAATCAGACTCATTAGAAGAAAAATGTTGATAATTGTGCCCAAATGTGCTTAGATTGTGTGACAGAGACAAGAGTCACTTGGGACTTGCCTGAGATGGCCATACACACCATTTGTACTGCAGACTATAAATATCAAGCACCAGCATCAACTGGGCACTTTTTAGCAGACAACATTCTACACTTGAAGTTTTTCAACTGAGTCAAATTGATAATGCCATGTCAACACAGCAAAATGACTGTAATTAGCACAACAGCTTTGGACTCAGTTCCTCAAAGTTAGCTCAGGAAAACAGCCCTCACTTCTGTCTGCCCTCCATCTTATCAAAGTGCAGAACCACTCACTCCCAGGTCTGCTGCCACCAGTCCTTGTCACTAGTCATGATGCTAAACAAAAAAGAAATGTCCCAGGTGCAAAGTTAGGCACCATTCTTGAGCAGACAGTGTTCTGGTCTGGGAAATCCAGAGACAAGTCCAAGATCTGCCACTAACTCACCTGGCAACCCCACTGGCACTCTCTCAGCCTCAGTTTCATCATCAGTAAAGTGCAGGGAGTAAATGAGGTCAGTCCAAAGATGACTTCCAGACTACCTGCTAGGGTTTCTCTAGAATCTGTTTTCTTTCTCTTAACTGTCATTGTACAGCCACTGAAGTATCCATCCGTACCTCATGTACCTGTGCTCAGATGCCTGCTTTCCACTTAAAGGGCCAAGTCTCCTGAACTAGAGGAAGGAGGCTAGTAATCAGCTGTGGATTTGTTTCAGCCTTTTCAAACCAACTCCCCAAGGTCTCCAGAATTTCTGCTCTAAGTACGCTTGCAAGGCAAAACTTACACATATTTAAATAAGCAAGTTTTAGTACTTAACATGAAAATTAGGAATTTAGGTCAGAGAGAAATCCCAAAATGTCAGGTCCAGCAGAGCAGACAGACCTGGGTTTGAGTCTGAACTCCTTACCCATCTTAACTGTGTGACCTTGAGCATGTTACCTAACTTCTCAGAGTCCTAATTTCCTCATCTGTAAAATGGGAATGCAAATAATATACCTACCCTGCTGGGTTCTTCTGAGGATTAAAAGAGACAAGACACACGCCCTTCCCAGGGCATGGTGAACATTTGAAAAAGGGTAGCTCTAAACAACAAGGCCGTACTGTATAGCACAGTGAACTATATTCAATAGCTTGTAATAACGTATAATGAAAAAGAATATATATATTTATAACTGAATCACTATGCTGTACACCAGAAATTAACACAACACTGTAAATCAACTATACTTCAATCAAAAAAAGAAAAAGAAAAAGGGTAGCTCTGTCAGGTTTTTCATTGCCCTCCTGCACATGCAACATTTAAAGAGCAGGCATCTCCCTGTCTGCCCGAAGTTCTCTGCACACCCATATATCCATCATAGTCCTCAGACAGAGGTGGTGGTGATACCGGTAGACAGATACAGAGGGGAAATGAGTGAGACAGGCCCACATGTAGAAAAAGAAAAAGAAAGAGAGAAATGGCACATTTCATAGGATTCCCGAGGATACGTTAACTACCTACAGTGTTCAATCCCTTGTTTTGAGCTTGTGGTTGAGATTATGGCTATGGTTGCTTCTAAGATGAAACTTCCTTCCTTTTCCCCTGGAAACAATCTGAGTAATGCCCTCCAGGTAGGGCAGAGGAACAATTTGGCTTCATTCCTATTCAGCACCTGTGAAGAGTCCACACGACTAAGAGTCCAAGGAAAACAGAAGGTACAAACTTCCAGGGAAAGCCCCTCTGGCTCCCTCCTAGACGTCAGGGCCCTAAACTGAATTTAGCAGAATATGTTACCTCGAATGATGCTATTTTGACCCCTCTCCATCAAATTCTAAATCAATATCATCTAAGTCTTGAGCGACACCCACTCTCTTCTTTCACTGGCCTGACAAAGTTGTCTTTCCAATCTCCTTTTGGGACTTTGGAGAAATTACAATGCCGATTATTAATGTTGAGAAGCATTTGGTCTGCAATTGTTTTCCCCTTTAGAAGCAAGAACAACTGAGGAAAAATAAAGTTGGATTATCTTAAAATACGGGGAAAATGCATGGCCAAACCAAAAACACACACACACACACACACACACACACACACAAATAAATGCCCCTCTTTTTGCTGAGAAAAACAAATCTATTACTTCTCTCTTGAGATCCCAATGTCCTCATTCAGCCTCTGGTGTCAGAGCACTTAATAAATACTGTTTAAGGGGATGATGATGAAGACGATGATTTTAATAAGAATACCTCTCCAGCATGCACACGTGTTAGGCATCTCTTCTGTAACAGAACCAGTGTCCTCTCTTTCCATCTACCCCTATAGGTCCTGTTTTCTGAAAAACATTACTACTTACCAGATATGTGTCTTCAGACAAGTTAGTTAACCTCTTTGCACTTCATTTTTCTCAGTTTAAAATGAGGATGACAATAGGACATCTCTTTCCCAGTTTGGTTCTGTAGGTTAGAACGATTTGACATACACAAGTAACCTAGCGCATGGGAAGCGCTTGAGAACTGCGTGCCATGGCAGCCCTCCACCGTAAGGACCCTGATGATGATCTGACCACAAAAATACACCCATTTGATCCTGACTTGTTCAAGGAAATGGCCAGCCCCAGGGTTAATCTTCCACCCTTAACACTGAATAATCTTTCCTCTATTGAAATGTCCCTAAAATGTTTGTTTACACCCATGCAGCCAACTAAGGACTGCCAAGTACACGTGAAGACCAGTTAGAAAGTTTCCCCTGCTTCCAAAATTCCCACACTACCTGAATGCTTGCCAATCAAAGACTGTCTCAGTATTTCCTCTTTCACACTCTAGAAAACTTACTCCCCTTCCTGACACTTTTGTACCCCCACCGAAACAAAAGTTACTGCCGCAAGTTTATGACTCAGTAGCCTTTGTTAATTTTACCTCTGACTTTGTTTTCTTTGACATGCTCAAGAAATAGTAACTATATTGATTCACAGTCCACTCTATACCCCCTCCACTTGCTCATCAGGGCCTTGCACATAGAAGGCACACAACCCATACTCATGAAACAGTTCATAGTAAGTTCACTACTATTTTAATTAACATCTGTTGAGCCTCCTATGTCACTAACCCATGTGCTCAATGTTTTCACTTCACATTCTCTCCCTTTTTTTGCATATATATTTTTTATTGAAGTATAGGCAGTTTACAATGTTCTGTCCATTTCTGGTGTACAGCACAATGCTTCAGTCATACATGAACATACATATATTCATTTTCATATTCTTTTTCAACATAAGTTACCATAAGAAAAAATAGATGACATTTTTTTCTTCTGTATAGCACAGGGAACTATGTTCAATGTTTTGTAATAACCTTTAAAGAAAAAGAATGAAAATGAATGTATGTATGTATATGCATAACTGGGACATTATGCTAAGTGAAATAAACCAGGCACAAAAAGACAAATAGTCTATGATTCACTTTACATGAGTTATCTAAAGTAGACAAACTCATAGAAACAAAATAGAATGGTGGCTGCCAGGGGCCCAGGGGCAGGGAGAAATGGGAAGTTGTTTAACGGGTACACAGTTTCTGTTTTGCAGGATGAAAAGAGTTCTAGAGCTCTGTTGCACAACAATGTAAATACTTAATGCTACTGAACTGAACACTTAAAAATAGTTAAGGTGGTAAATTCTATTTTATGTGGTTTTTAGCACAATAAAAAAAATTAGAAGATGAAGGTTCCACAGTGATCCAAGGGCCTTGGTGGGGTAGCATTAATTCAACAGCCCAGGCATCTCCCACGATGTCTTTCATTTCAAATGAAGGCCCACCACTCAACCCCATGTCTCTCTTCCACCAGCATGACTTCTTGCAGCTTCTTATTTACGATCCTACAAGTGAGCTTTACTTTGGGGCAGGAGACTAAGGAAGCAGAAGTGCATTGAGACAAGCATTTTCCCACCAATTGCTTTCCAATTGTTATTTAGAAATATTCAACTTCTTCTAAGGAACAGTGCATGGGAATTTGCAGCTGTTCATCTCAACCATATGCCCTTATTACTAGGAGCTCTGTCCAAGGCAAGATTTTGACTAAGCTTGTGGATCAACTGAGTCACTGTATGCATACGAAACATGTTCACAATACATATTTAAAGCCCCAGAGCCTACCTTGAAATATCCTCATTACTGTGAAACTCATCAGCAAAAAAGGAGGCACTCCAAGGCAAAAGTGACCAAACAGCATGAAACTGATGAGCACAGAGTGGCTGGTAGAGAAAACTCAGCTCTCGTTAAAATTTCACCTTGTTGATCCTGTTTGGGGTGGGGGCGATTTCTGGCCAATCTGGGATGTTTTAATTTATCATAGTGTTCATGTAAACAAGGCAGTTAATTGTCTAAATGTCTTAAATATTTCCAGCTTAATTGAGGAGAACATCAATATGGTTTTTTGACCTCTAACATTTGCATAATAAACTCTAAACAAATCTCTCATTACCAACTTGCCTGGAAAACAAACACACCCTGCTAAAAATGGAAAGCTCAGAAACATATGGGGATCACCTTCATTCTGTCCTCAAAATGTCCCTAGATTCATCATCTACCCGTGACCTTGATTCTCCTTCCTCCATACCTCCTCCACTCCCATATCCCTTGCCTAGAGCAGTGACATCCCATCAGTACATACTTACAAAATAGTCTCCTAATCATTTCTCTACCATTGGATATCTGCTTCATTGTAGTAACGGCAAGAATAGTAATAGTAGGAGTAATAATAACGATGATAGCAACAATTTATTGAGCCCCTAATATGTGCCAGGCATAGTACTAAACCTTTTATGCACATGGTTTTCTGTAATACTCATAAAAAGTATGGTGAAATAGATACTTACAGAGGAAGAAAGCTTAGGTCAAAACCTAACATATGGTCAGAGCCTAGCACAGCTAATTAGTGGAACAAAGTCTATCTACCTGACTCCAAAGTCCATTATCTTAGTGCTCTCCCATGCCGCCACTAAGAACATTATTTTCAGAATTGAGCAAATATTATAAAGGACTCCAGGTGTTATAATCCACATTCATGCAATGCATGACAACAAAGTAGAATGTGGTTTCTCCTTTGCAACCAACCACCAGAACTTCTGTATCCAAGTGAGTGATGACCTTCCGAGTTGCAGCCATGGGAGGACGTGAGCATTGATCCAATGTTCCAACATTTCTGCAGCTCTCTTTATCAGAACTGCCCCCAAAGCTCACTTTGAAGCTATACAGGAAAGTCTGTCTTCTTACCAGAGAAACACGGCTCATTTTTAAATCTAAAACATTCACTGCCAAGCATGATCACCCACCTTATTCACCAGTGTGGGCTCTAATGACTTTTAGCTGTTTGTTCAAATATAGCCTGCTCTCAGAGGACAAAGATTTGTCACCACTGAGGAGATTCAAAGGAATATGCGACAGGCTCTGAATGCAATTTGACAATAAGGTTGCTTCTTCCTCCGCAACGTCTAGTATCTGGTTTACCTTTTCAAAATGTCATGGCAAACAGGCAACAAGGAATCAAGAAGTTCTCTTCTGAATCAGAAAACAAACTTTTTCCTCTAAATGTAATGATAAGTCCACAAAGTTTGCATTCTCCAGCAGACATTCATAGATCCTGGAAGGGATATCAGTGGAAACCAGTTGCTAGCTGGCCTTTGCTTTGGAGTGGCCAGAATCTGACTGGCTCCCTGGGGTTTATTCGCAGTGAAACAGGAGACTACTTCTCACTGCAGCTCTCCTTTGGTTGGAACTGTTTACTCCAGGAATAAATTCACTGTTGGGTAAAAAAAAAAAAATACTCTATTCCTACTCTGTCTGTGAGAGGAGAGAGCAAGCCCTTGCCAGGTGGCCACTTGGAGATAAATGGGCAATGGCAAATCAGCTACCACTTGGTCATCCTTGCCATCACCTTGAAATCCATATTTCAAGCTGTCTCTCCTGCTCCTACTGATAAAATATTCTAGCGTATTTATTATTCAGGAAGTAATCATCTAAACATAAGTTTGATGTACAAAACCACACTGCTAAATAAGATATATGTTTCATGGATCAGTTACCTTCATGCATATAGCACACCACTTTAATTCAACATTCCCCTAAAGTGTCAAGCTTTTTGCATTTGAGTGCCAAAAAAGACACAATGAGGAGTTATTATTTTGGTGCTGGAGATATTATACCAAACAATGGGACTTTCTGGATGTGGGAGATGCAAAGAAAGCGGTACTTCAAAATAGCCTGAGCAAGGGAAGGCCAACCTGTGGCTAGCCCTTGAGCAAATGTGAAAGAAAACCCAAAGCCATTCCGAATGGGATTGATGCTGTAATTAAATGTCATTTTAGATCCCTTAGATGATATATTACCTTTGAAATGCCTGGGAGCACTATAATCAACAAGCAATGGGGGGAAAAGGGTTTCATGATCTTCTATTCAAGTAAAGCAAACAGTGGATTGGGCCATTTATTAGAGACATTAGTGAAATCTAGCATCTGCCCCTAGATTCCATTGAAAATCTCACCCTAAATAATCCAGGGAACAATCATTTGGGGCAATTCATTACAGGCTCACTGAGCCCTGGAAGCTTTCCACCACCTTCCTCTCCTCACCTTTCATTCCCAGGCTCGCACATTCCTCTTCATCTTCTGATGGCAGTCTGATGTCACTCTCACCGACCTCCAGAAACGGGTCTAAGATGCTGCTCAGGGTTAACACAGTGTCTTTGTGACTGCCTTAGACCTGTGTTTAACTTTGTAAGGTAACAAATTCAAGCAAAACCCAGCTGAGATACCCAACTGAGGATCTGGTGTGAAAAGCACAATGTACACGAAATGTATCTATAATAGTCTCATTAGTGAGTAAAATTCACATTCCCTCATGAACTGGAAATGCTCGATTTCTTCCCCAGACCTTTGCCTCTTACTCGGCTGCCTTTATCAGAGTTAAGGCGCAGTCAAATATTCTTTATTTGTGCTTGTGAGTATGCAACCCTCTAAGAGCTCTTTAGTCATTCTCCTCCTCAGTCTGGTTTTTAATATTCCTCAAGGGAGAGAAATTGGTTTTACACGTAACCTGAGCACATGACAATGTTCAAATCATTTTATAAGGCAGTGAAATGTTGTAATAAGCACTGCTAGCAAGTTAGTAATATCTGTAAACATCACCCATGCTTCCTGCACGTTTGCCCCACCGACAGAACCCATGTGCATCAAGACATGTTTTAGCAATACTAGCATACCATGTTAAGCCTAAACACATTCAGATTTTCTTGCCTGTAATTAGAAACAAGAAGCCCTAGGTTAGAAGGGTGAATGCCTGGCTGTGGAAGTGGATCCTTTTTCCTCTGCCATATTATTTCCTTCCCTAGAGACTCTTGATTTGGGGTGAATTTGCCTCTTGGTGGGTCCCATGAGAACTCAAATTGATCCTGAGGATTTTGCATTTTCTCCAGCTCTCCAGGGACTGCCAACCACAGAGAGAACATCCCCAATTTGCCATCCTTTTCAGCAGGGTGTGTTGCCTGGCACTAGTGAATCACAGGGTGTGAACACCATTCCTCTCAAAGGCTGCATCTGCTGCCCCTGAATTTTGTGGGAACATCAGGTTTGACGGAAAATAATTTTACATGGGCTTGTCTGGTACTGCCTGAGACCGGGTCCTTTTATTTTCCCCCCTGCACCTCTCGTCAAAATGCCACATATTAGTTTAGAAGTCCAAGTGGTGAAACAGTCTCTAATAATATTCCCCAATCAGTGGCCCCAAAGTCAGGTGATGAGAGCTGGGGCACTTACAGACTTGGTTAAAGAACTCCTCTCCTTTGTAGTCCAACAGACACCAAACCCCCCTTGAGGTCAAGGGCTTCATCAGCTCAATATCCTACATGGATATTGCTGCAAATTCCCCGTGGGGGAGTAAAAATTTTCTAAATATCAATTGGTAACCATTTGGAGCATGTATTGATGAAAGACTTTGTGACAGCTATGGGAACAGCCCTGCGTGGGCTGCCAAACACACATTTTAATTTAATAACGTTTTTATGATGAGACAAATCCATTCCTGAGCCTAGAAGTCCATTCCTGAGCCTGCAACATATTTAAAATCATTGTGTACATCTTCAGTAAAGTCACTATGAACTGAATATAGGCTTGCTCTTTTGTCATTGCTGAGATTTCTCAGTTACCCTGATATTGCCAATACTATCTTTCACTGTTGATTCAGAAATGTACTCTGTAGGCATTTCCCCCCTTTACTCGCACAGAAGACATTCAACTACTTATTGATAATGAAAGTCGCTGGTCAAAGGAAGCACTCAATTTGACTTCTTTAGCTCCCCGTTTCTGGGACAGTCTCAAATGCCTCAGTGGACTGGCATAAGCAGCTGGTCTGTTTTTCTCTAATGACACCTGCATTCATTCTTAGAGAAGATGGGGCTGAGCAGGGAGGCAGACCAGGAGAAGGGGAGACAGAATGAAGTCACTAAAGCTTAGTTAAATCCCTTGGAATAATGGTAATTATGCTTATTTAACCCCTAATATTGGCCAAAAGTCAAAACCAAGAGTAATCATTTTCCCTATTCTTTAGGAAAATAAGTGTTCTTTAAAGTACCAATATATCTTTTCCATAGCCAGTAACAGAGCTGAAATTGGCTTTTTCTGCACACTAACTCAGGATTCTTGTCACTCCCATGTCATCTGGGTTCAAGTCCCCCCTTTTCTCTTTTCTAGCTCTGTGACCCTGAGGCAAGTCACTTCACCCCTCTGAACTGTTTTCCATCAGTAGAATGTAGAAAATCACAGTACCTACTGCACAAGGCTGTTGTGACGCTCAAAAATCCAGATGAGAGGATGGGACACTATAAAGTGCACTGCAGCGCATGCAGCCTTTAAAGCAGTTATAAACGTAAGGTAACATTATCTACAATTTAGTGATAACCCAAGTTCATGTGGTTGCTGGGAGAAGCTGCAAGATTCCAAAGTGCTTCTTGATCCACAAAGTGACTTTTGATTGTATGGAATATAATTTAGCAGTAAGTGTAGTTCTTTATGTTCTCATTCCTTTAAGTATGCATCTTCCGTGCATGTGGTACCCATCTCTTAGGCAAAGCAGTTGTTTCAGCAGCAACTCCACCTCCCCATCAGACTGAGTAGAAGAGTTAACCAACTCCTTTGACACAGAGCTGGGGGCACCCCCTCATCTCAGTGCCTGTCTTATTCTCTCCAGGCATCAGACAACTCCGGTTCACCACACAGACTTCTGTGTGTACCTCCTGCTTCCCCAGAGGAAATAACATCCTTACCAACACGCACAAGAAAGAGTAGATATATGGAGATAGCGTGACTCCTTTACTATGTGCAACCAACCAGCAGTTACTTGGCTGTTGGCCATTCAAATCCTAGAGCCCATCTGGCAATAGGATTGCATTTACCCGTCCTGGGGCTCACAGATGTATACTGGATGACAATTAGCTCAAGCCATGGCTAAACAATTTCATTCCAGCTATTTTCCACAAAAGATACGTACGCCCAATTCCAGCATGAATGATCAACTAATAACCTATGGTCATTGGTTGTTCACGGTATATGAGACGAGCATTTCACAGGGATGACATCAGCCTGTATATTACAGTCTCATGAAGTACTCTGCCACATGTCAGTCCTCATTTCTCCGCACGATAACCTGGGAGGGGGTAGGAAGATAGGTGCTACCCTCTCCATTTTCAAAATGATGAGGCCAAGACATACGGCGTCATTGCTTCAAGTAATACGGGCCCGGGCCTAGAGCTCGGGCTTCCTGACTGCCAGCGCTCTCTGTAGATGCTGAGGTGTAAACGTGCATTATCATAGGGCTACATAAGAAAGGCAGTGGCGGTCAGTGTAGGCGATGAGAGGCAGAGGAGCTGTCAGAGTGGCCACATCAGCACCCCCACCTCACTGGGCCATTAACAGGCAGCACTTCCAAGCACGTTCTTTGATTTTTTTCAGTGCAAATACTGGCTGTCCCACCGCATGGAAAGAGAAGTACCGCCAAGTTAACAAGCACATTTCCTTTGCAGCCACCAGGAAAAAAAAAAAAAAAAAAAAAAAACCAGGGTTAACTTAACCCAGCATCTCCTTCTCCCCAGAAACTCCGCCTCAGCTGGCTCCAATCTGAATTTCACCAGCCTGACATCCGGAATCACAATGTGCAATCCCTACAACATTAATGTGTACTCACCCGATCCCTCGGCCTCTTGGCTTCCCTTCAGGAACAAGCAGAAAATTTTGCGCTGCAAAGAGAACATCTTGGATCATTCGTTAGCAGTCATGGGGGAAAAAACCTCAAAGATAAACAGGGCTGCCCTTAAAACAGGTTGCATTTTCCCCAATGTCCCCTGGGCTGTATCTCTCATGAGCCCACCTATTTCTCAGAATGCTATTTTTGTTGCTCTTATATAAAGAGTAAGGTTACAGGACTATGAACTTCTGCACTGATGAAGAGTTGCAAATAAAGCAGAGTCATGCTATTAAGCCACAAACACTGCAAGTCATTTCATACTCCCCGGCCCTACTAATTACTGAAAATAATTATGCAACAGTAAGAGCTTTCTCCCTCGTTGTGTTTGGACTGATCATAATAGAAAGTCCTCAGGCAAATTAGAAGTCTGACAACTGCTTTGTTCAGAGTGGGAGAGAACAGTAAACTCGGAGGAGGAGCGCACAGGAGCAGAGCCAAGGAGAACTGGAGTGACTTAGGTTCACACAGGAAATTTCTCACCTCAGAAACAGAGTCAGTTTCCTAGTGTCTCTTCCCATATTTTAAGAACAAAGCAAGAATAATAGCTCTTGTGCGTCCCAGTTGAACCATAGGCTCTCCCTGAACTGGAATAGGCAGCTCTTTGGTCAGGTCAATGAAGTGATTTTCTTGGCAGAGAGAGATCACCTGCTTCGGTGGCAATTCCCAATAAGGGATCCCAGAGGTCGGCAGCTGCAACCAGTGAAGCCAAGCTGCTGCTGCAAGGGAGGGGCTTAACCAACCTGCACGGCCCCCAGCTCACTGCAGTTGCTCATGATGAGTCTCATCCCCAGCAACTCTACTCCATCCCTTGTTTGCTTGTTTGTGATTTTTATAAGTAAAATTTATAAAGAGAAATGCCCAAATCTTAAGTGTACCATTCGATGAGTTTTGACAAGTGTACACAGTAGGATAACCCACAACCCTATCAAGATAGAGAACATTTCACTCACCCCAGAAAGTTCCCTCATGCCCCTCTGTAGTCAGCACACACACACACACACACCCTCACAGCCCCACTGGTCTGACGGTTCTAGTACTTCATGTAAATGGAAACATACAGCATTGTACTCTTTTGGATAAGACATCTTTCATCGTTATAGAGATTCATCTATGTGGTTGCTCATTTCTTTTTACTGCTAAGTAGAACTCCAATACATGGCTCTACAACGGCTTATGCCTTCACCAGCTGATGGACATTTGGGTGGTTTCCAGCTGGAGGTAATAAAGCTGGTATGCGCATTCTTTCACAGGTGTTTTTGTGGAAATATGCTTCCATTTCATTTCTCTTGGGCAAATGCCTAGGACTGGGATGGCTTGGGTCATAGGGTAGGTGTATACTTGGTTAAATGTGAAACTACCAGATTTTTTCTAAGTGTGTACGAATATTCCAATTGTGCCATATCTTTCCCCACACGTGGCAGTCAGTCTTTTTAATTTAACCATAACTAATTTAACCAGTGAATGCACAGTGATATCCCATGATTTTGGTTTGTATTCCTCTAATGACTAATGAAGTTTAGCACTTCTTCACATGCTTATCAGCCATTTGTATTATCTCCCTTTGGGAAGTATCTGTTCAAATCATTTGCCCATTTTTAATTGCATTTTCTCATTATTGAGTTTTAAGAGTTCTTTCTATATATCCAGTCCTTCGTCTCAGTGTTGTGAATATCTTCCCCCAGTCTGTGGCTTACCTATTCATTTTCTGAATGGTGGCATGTGGTGAGAAGAAGCTGCGAATTTTGATGATATCTAGTTGATCATATTTTTCCTGTATGACTTTTGTTTTCTGTGTCCTAAGAATCTAATCAATTTTAAGCCCTGCTGATGCTCCCTCTGACACTGGTCTTGAATCTGGCCCCTTTTCTCCTTTCTTTCCCTTTTGCAAATGACCAACTCCAAGCCACCATCATCTTTTCTCAAGACCATTGCAAGAGCTGTTTAGAAGCCCAAAACAGAGTTCACAATTCCCAGCTCTTCACCCTACCCCGACCTATCCCTTCCTGGTCTTGCCCACCTCTTTAAAGATGCTACCATACAATTGGTTACTCAAGGCAAAATCTAGAATTCATCTAAGACTTCTCTCTGTTACATCCAACCCATCACTAGGTTTACCTCCTACCTACCTCTCAAATGCATATGTTTCTCTCCTCCTCCTCTTCTACCACCTTAGCTCAGGCCACCCTGACTACAGCAGCAGCTCTTAACTGGTCTCCAGTCCACTCTTGCTCCCTCCATTCCATTCGCCACAGAGGTTAAGGTGACTTTTCCAGCTACCTATTGCTGCATAACAAAGCATCCCAAAACAAAACACTTCGTGATATAAAACAATGATGATTGTGTCATGTCCCTAGATTCCAAGGGTCAGGATTGGGGGAAAAAAGCAGAGCAGGAAAGGTTTCTCTCTGCTCCTTGATGTCTAGGGTCTCAGCTGAGGAGAGACTTGAACATCAGTGGACTGGAATCATCTTCTTCACTCGTATATCTGCCCTCTGGCCTGGAATGACTTAAAACCTGAATTTAGTCAAACAGAGTCCCTTGATGTGGCCTTCTCATGTGGCTTGGGCTTCCTCACAACTTGGTAGCCTCAGGGAAGTCCTATTTCTCATATGTTGATTCAGTTTCCAAGAATGAATGTTCAAATGCACATAGTGGACGTGGAATGGCCTTGTATGTCTAGCCTTGAAGTCACATAACATCAGTTCTCTTGTAATTGACTAGTCAAAGCCACTACACCCAGATTGAGCAGGAGAGGATTCTAGACCCCATCTCTCAATGTGAGCTGTGTCAAAGAATTTCCAGCTATGTTTTAAAACAACCACGGTACCTATTCTGAACCACAAAGCAAATCATGACACTGCATGATGACGTCTTCCAATTGCCTTAGCAATGACTTTCAAGTGGGGACACCTCCCTCTAGAGGGTGGCTCAGGATCACCTGATGAGCGGTCCAGTCCTCTAGGGGTTTGTGTTCTCTACAAGTCATGAGCTCATCCATTTACTCTTATTCATGAGCACCCTTCCTCCAGGCACATACAGGGCCTGTACTAGCTCATATATCAGCTGTGTGCAAATTGGAAAGGTGTCCTTGTGCCCTCTGCACAGACACAGCCCTGTTCCAGTGCACATGGGCATGGGGAATGAAGCATAGGCTGTACTATCCGTCACCCTCTTGCTCTCTAAGCCAGGTGCCTTTGTGCATGAAAAAAAGTTGCACAATCATACATAAGAACTCTGAGAACTCATCTGTTTCTGGGTGTTCCACAAGACACAACCCAATATCCATGAAAGTGTTCTCCCCATCCCTGCTGCATCCTTGACTCTTTTCTTGTTCTTACACCCTATGTTTAGTCCATCAAGAAATCCTATTCGCTTTCTCCTCAGACGTGTATTACCATCTACTTGGAGTACAGTTGCCCGTGCTTTTCTAGTCTTCTCTTCTAGAGCGCAAGCTCCCTGAGGCAGAGACAATACCTTGTTCACATTCATGCAAAGAGAAGGCAATTGTTTACATGCCACAGTGTGATGCACCAGAGAGTGCCTCTCTCCCACCATGGTGCCCAAATGCCTCAAATATCAACATCACAACTCCTCTCTCTGGGTTCCTGAGTCTATTTCAAAGTGTCAGCATTCCTGGTGTGTCCAACTCATCCCCACTAAAGTGTTGACAGCATATCACGTCTGCTTCCTTCACGTTGATGCATTAGCCCATGGAGGAGGAGGAGAACAACGCCAACAGAGACGGACAATGGCAAGAAAGGTCCCCAGCACAGGTTCGCCTTTCCTTTGCCCTGGACATTACCTGCACACTGCGGTGGCAGAGCAGCCCTGGACTGGCAACACTAGAAAACCTTTCATACTCAGGATGCCCCCATACTATTGTTTTTCTCCACAGATGCTATTCACCCCAGAGAACATAAAATAAAGTTCTTCAAGA
Organism: Camelus dromedarius; assembly: GCF_036321535.1. Lineage (NCBI taxonomy): Eukaryota > Metazoa > Chordata > Mammalia > Artiodactyla > Camelidae > Camelus > Camelus dromedarius. Next base: position 13,410,973 of record NC_087472.1, read on the forward strand.
ACTAAAAAGAAGAATTTCTTTATGAAATTTAAACAACAGAAAGAGGGAACAAATTAACCATGATGATGGAAATTGGTAAAAAAAAAAAAAAACTTTCTAAAAGGCAATTTGGCTCTCTGCATCATAAGCCTTCGACCTAGCAAGGCCTCTTCTAGAAATCGATTTTATGGGGGGAAATAAAATCTGGAAAAAGAACTATGTGCAATGATACCCGTTTATAATAGTAAACAAAATGAACAACCAAAATGTCCAACAATAGAGGGGTGGAGAACAAATATGTAGGAATACTATGCAGTCAATAAAAGTGCTATTTTCAAGACTATTTAATGACATGAAGAAATGCTCATGATATGTAAGTGGATAAAGCAAAACAGAAAACCACAAATGTAATATGCACACGTTTTTGTTCATGTTTATTGTTGTATACACAGTGCCTAGATCAGTGCCTGTCATATAATAGTGCCTGGCTCAGTAAAGAATCACTATATGAACAAATATCATTTATATAATATATAATGTAGCATACACATATAATACAGTCATTGAACGACTGAAATATTTGAGTGCTCACCATGTGTCAAACTCTATGCTAAAACTTTATGTGATGTACACATTCTACTTAATTCTCACCACAGTCCTTGTGGGATAGTTACTGGCATTGTGCCAGTTTTACAGATGAGGAAGTTGCAAGTCTGAAAGGGTAAGTAATTGTATTCAAGGACACACAGTTACTAAATGGCAGAGCTAGGATTCGAACCCAGGCAGTCTGATTTGGGAAACCTAAGATCTTTAATGATATAGTAATATTTTGTGCATTCTTTAGCACACATAGGGAAAGAAAGACTAGGAGAAAAAAAAAACACCAGTATGTAACCAGTACCTTATCTCTGGGTGACAGGATAAGAAGGAATTGGTAATTTCTTCTTTTGCTTTGCTTTATGTTCCAAATTCCCTACAATAATTATGTATTGCTCTTATACTCAGATTTTTTTAAATCAAGAATTTTGTTCTTAATCAACAACGACTTTGGAGTTCTTAGTGATCAAAGCCCTTGGTCCTGACCCCACGCTCGCTGCCTGGGACAGATTCACCACCACCACCCTGCTCCGCTGCAGTCCTAACCAGCAGTATGCTCTGACCTCCCTCGCCATACCCACCTGACCCCCAGCTGGAGGTGTAAACAATGCTTCCTGGTTGGAGTTGGCCGTGTCCCTTTGCAGCTGTCCTGCCAAGCCTCGGGCTTTCTGGCTTAGCTTCGTCTAACCCCTTGGTCCGCACTTGCCACCTAGGCTCTCTGTCTCCTGGCAAACCATTCTCCCACCATGCCTTACCCTTATCTTTCACCCCCAGAGCCTATAGGCTCAGTATGACATCACTGCAACACCCACTGTGACAGCTAGGGGGGACAGTCTGTGTTTAGAGTCCTTGTAGCATGCAGGATTCAGGGACAAGCCACAACAGCACTCTCTTTCCTCTGTGACTTCTTCACTTCCCTCTTCAATTACAGACCCCAAGCTGATCACACCACTTTAATAAGGCCCTGATCAATGCTAAGGAGTTATTTTATGATTCCTGCAGGTTGTATTCCTGTTATTATTACACATCACAGCATCATATTAGCTTTCAAAAAACAAACCAGCATTGATTTGCTGACTCACTCTATGGTCTCCTATGACGCCCAGATCTTTCCATTATGTTTGCATCTCCAGGCAAGAAGAGAATTGATTTCCTCTCCAGCCCTCCATAAGAGGTTCCTATTCACTCGCTGCTCCGCATCTTCCCTCCTCCCACCCTCTGTACCGAAATTGGAGAAATGCGGAAAGCAACAATACCCAGACGTCTATTTCTTAACCCCCTGAACAACAACAACAAAACAAACAAAAGCATCACAAGAGGCAAACTAAAGACTTTTGCCTACTTCACACCAGACTTCTGTAATTTTTGATTTAAAAACTTTATAGCCAAAGTACAGTTTATTTTATAAGCTATAAATCAATACAGTGAGGTGGTTAAAGAGTTTAAGTTATGGAGTCAGAGAGATCTGGATTCAAAATCCAGTTCCCATATATCCCAGCTGTGTGCTCTTGAACAAATCACTTTGCCTCTTGAGACGTCAGTTTTACCACATGCAAAATGGGAGTCATCATAGTACAGTCAGTTCTGCTATAATGTGCTGTGTGTGTTCCTAAAAATCACCGTGCTATGCAAACTTGTGCATTAGAACCACAGGGCTCATGGGAAAAAAATTAGTTTAGAGGCACAACACTGAAAGCCTTCATCAGCCACACATTTAAAAAGATAGGAACCCAATAAAAACACACACACACACATCACAGTTTTACACGTTAAATGGTTAACTAATACATAAATACTACAATAAATGTGGCACTTTAAAGAGACTGCCGTTTGCTCATGGAAGCGGCTATTGGGAGAGTTACAGCCTGTGAGCGCTTGTGAGTGCAGGGAGGATGACCTGAAACCAGGCAGAAAGCAGGTGTGGGCGGGTGTGGCTCAGATCACACATGGTGAACTGAGAGAGCTGGCGGATGTCTGAAATGTGTGCGCGTGCGTGCATGGGCATGCACGCACACACACGCTTTGGGTACTGCTCTGTGGCTCAGTTCAGCTGCGTGCAGTTTCTCATGTTCACCTAGAGATTTTCGTGGAAGAAACTGTGCATAAGCAAACAGGAAGGCCATGTTATGCTCAAATTGTTCCCTAATACATCAATCGCATTAGAACACATTCACATTTTTCAAAACAAGAGTTATAGAGGAACTGACTGTACCAACCTCCTCGGCTTGGGAAGATTACATGAAATAATGCCTTTAAGTAAAAAGCCTGGCACCTGGTAAGCTCCCAGTAAATGATAGTTGCAGTTAGCAGAAGCAGCACTAGTAGCTCAAACCGATGGGAGCCCTACAGTGCCTGCAGGTAGAACCTGAAACTGCCTTGATGTGGGCTGTCCTTCACACAGCAGATGAGAGGCAGCAGAAGTCCAGGAAAGCTCATCTCTGTTCGGAGTCACTTTTCCCCACACCCTACCTGCTAACCAAGTGCCTGTAACATTTGCAGTTAATTCTGTGAACATCTTTTATGGCCCTAGAGTGCCAGATTGCGGCTAGGCAGTGCGGGGTCTACAAGAGGAGCCACAGGACCAGTCCTTGGCCTAAAAGAGCTTTCTCTCTGATGATCAGTGGGAAAGGCGAGGCATTCCGAGAGCCAGGGCGGTCTGGCTGAAGAGTCTCCAATAAGCAATAGAGAGACACTGTTGGTTCTAAAGCCATTGTTTAGAGCAGATATCAGCAAACTTTGTCTATAAAAGGCCAGATAGTAAATTTTTAGACTCTGTAGGCCATGTGATCTCTGTTACAACTAATCAGATCTGTTATTGTAGCATGAAAGGAGCCACAGGCTATATATACATGAATGAACATAGCTGTGTTCCAGTAAAACTTCATTTACAAAACAGGCGGTGAGCAACGTTTGGTGTTTAGGCTATAGTCAGCCAAGCTCTGCTCTAGAGAAGTGCTATCTAATAGAACTTGTGCCACAAACGCAAGTCACAGAGGAAATTTAAAATTTTTCTAGTGGCCACATTTTAAAAAGTCAAAAGAAAGAGGTGTAATTAATTTTAAAGTGTATTTTACTTAACCCAATATATCTAAAATATTATCACTTCAACATGTAATGAACAAAACAATTATTAAGGAGATATTTCACATTCTTTTTATTATAGCAAGTCTTTGAAGTCAGTTATGGGTTAACTTGTATTTCTCAAAGAGATGTTGAAATCCTAACCCCCAGTACCTGTGAATGTGACCTCATTTGGAAATAAGGTCTTTGCAGAAGATCATATCAAGACTAGGTTACTAGGGTGTGCTCTAATTCAATAGGACTGTTATCCTTATTAAAAGGGAAAATTTGGATACAGAGACACACACACAAAGATAAAAGGCCATGTAAACACAAAAGCCGAGATTGGGGTGACATGGCAGACGCCAAGAAATGCCAAACACTGCCAGGAAACCACCGGAAGCTAGGGAAGAGGCCTGGGACAGAGTCTCCCTCACAGCGATCAGAAGGAACCAACCCTGCCAACACCTTGATCTCCAACTTCTAGCCTCTAGACTGGGAGGAAATTAATTTCTGTTGTTTAAGCCACCCAATTTGTGATACTTTCTTACAGCAGCCCTAGGAAATGAACACAAAATCAAAGTCTTTGTATTTTACATTTACAGCCCAACTCAATTCATACCAAGCACATTCCAAGTGCTGAGCAGCCATCGTGGCTGGTGATTACCATATTGGACAGTGCGGCTTGAGAGAGAGCAATTTCGCTACTCCAGAATGGGTTGATTAGCTGAGGGAAAGGAGTTAGGAATACAGGGAACCTGAGGATTAAGTGCAAACGAAGCACTTTTTAAAAACCTTGACCTTCCTCAGAAATGTATTAAATGGTATTGTGCTGGGTGTTTACTTTCTCTCAACAGTTTGGGTGCCCTCAGGAACTGACCATGCCACAGCCAAGGAATGCTCCATTTTCAAAGTCATTTCATTCTAGAGCTCTGTTTTTGCCTCTATGGTGTGTGGTCATTTTTATCTCCCAACTGATTTCCTCTGAACTCAATATGTGAGGTTTTTCCCTTGAAGTAATTTGGCAGTTCCATCATTTTATTGACCTCACTTTCCCATGAACTATATTCGTGCATGCAATATATCATCTGAAGCGACAGGAAGATTGCAACAAAAAGTCGAGTTCCATTTTTGATATTTGACTACTGACAGCTTTCAAGCTCCTTTCCCCTCTTCCCCTTTTGCCCCACATCTAGCTAGCCAATAAGAAAGACTAGGCACTCTCTCCCTTGGTACTGGAGAGGAAGTTCAAACTGAGAACACCCCAAGCCACGTGCAGGAATCTTCACCCCAGCCCCATCTTCTACCCACACTAAAAATCAGAGCCACTCACCCCTCCTTCACTCAAGCCAAGTAGGCAGGCTTGAATGCCTGCCCTACTCTCCCCAGAAAGCCTCACCATGTGAATAACCAACCTTTTCTTACCCCCCTGGTGCATGTATGACATCATCAGCCTCAAGATCTGAAACAATTTTGGGTAGGGTTCAGAGGTATGATGCTGCTTTTCCACGGAGGAACTTCGAGACAGTTGGTGCTGAGAGCAGTATACTCTAAAAGATGACCGCCACTTCCTGGAGATCTTTCTCCCATTGCTTTCAGCTAACAAACTGGCTCCACAGCCTGCTGGCAAACATACACTTTGAGCTGCTACCTACCGTCAGCTGCCTAGTGCGCTCTTTGAACTGTGCTGCTGCCTGCTAGTGAGCTTGCACTGGAGATGTTGCCACACTTAGTAAGTCCTAGCAAGTCTCAGTTACTGATTTAACCTACCCAAGTCGGAAGTTTTGCGTTTAGGGCCAAGAGTATGGGATGGGGACCCTCCTTAAAGTAGCCCTGGGTTGGATATCTCAGCCTGGACCTATCTGTCTCAGAGTGAATCATGTGTGTCAATTCCTGCACAAGCTATAACTGACACTAGACTCAGGGGAATGACTCTTACCCTGCGCTTGCTGGTTGTATGTTTCAACCAGGCATTGGTCCTGTTCTATAAAGTGTTCAGGGGAAAGACTGACAACGTGTGCAATATGACGGCCATGGGTGGTCAGTGGTATAAGGAAGAATTGTTGCCATGTGGAGTGCTGAGGTCACAGTCCTAAAAACAGACGGCTTATTAGGACCCTAAACGCCTCTGGTGCAACAGATCTTGATCCTCAGAATTATAGGGAAAACACCCATGGTACCCCCATGGCACAGACCGTTATGAAAAGCACCCTTAACGCTTTATCCCCACCCCTCTTAAAGAGCCAGAGGGTACCATCACCTTGTTAGATGATAGTAAAGTGGATCAGTGAAGACTGTGGGTTTTATTGAGTGCCGCAGCTGATTAACACATCAAGAGGTTAATTCAAACTCAGCTTAAGCCCAGTGTCTCTAGACCCAATACAACAATAGTTGCCGTAAGAAAGGTCCATAACCCTGATAATACTGATTTGGGACTCTCTGGAGGAAGAAACTTATACACATGACCAGGGAAGACAGGAGTTCTCCAACACAAGGTCTAGCCAGTAGCCACTAAAACAAAAAAATGAAAGGAACAAAAAAAATTGATAGGGGGGTTGGGGGAGGAGAGAAACTGAAACAGAGGCCTGCAATTTGACCCAATTATATATTCAATTTTTACAAAAATAATTTATGTAACACAAAAGAAAAAGTTTGCTGATTGGCTTTTGCACTTCTAAACAGGTTCTAAATTAACTTTAACCTCTGCTGAAATGCGCCAATTGGCAAATTTTCATGGCCTTAATTGATACTGGGCCCCAAATTACAGTTATATCTGTGGGTCTCAGAGTTTTTTTTATTGAAGTATAGTTGATTTACAATGTTGTGTTCATTTCAAGTGTACAGTAAAGTGATTCAGTTATACAAACACACAACACACACACATAATACATATTCTTTTTCAGATTCTTTTCCTTTATAAGTTATTACAAGATATTGAATATAGTTCCCTGTGCTATACATTAGGTTCTTGTTGTTTATCTATTTTATATATAGTAGTGTGTATATGTTAATCCCAAACTCCCAATTTATCTCTTTGCACATTTCCCCTTTGGTAACCCTAAGTTTGTTTTCTGTCTATGAGTGTATTTCTATTTTGTAAGTTCATTTGTATTATTTTTTTAGATTCCACATATAAGTGATATCATATGTTTGTCTTTCTCTGTCTGACTTACTCCCACACCTGCTCACCAAGTGCCTGTAACATTTGCTCCACTTAGTATGATAATCTCTAGGTCCATCCATGTTGCTGCAAATGGCATTATTTCATTCTTTTTACGGCTGAACAGTATTCCATTGTGATATATACACCACATCTTCTTTATCCAGTCATCTGTCAGTGGACATTTAGGTTGCTTCCATGTCTTGGCTACTGTAAATAGTGCTGCTATGAACATTGCAGTGCCTGTATCTTTTCGAATTAGAGTGTTCTCTGGATGTATGCCCAGGAGTGGATTGTTGGATTATATGGTAACTCTATTTTCGGTTTTTTTGGGAACCTCCATACTGTTCTCCAGTGGCTGCACCAATTTACATTCCCACCAACAGTGTAGGAGGGGTCCTTTCTCTCCACACCCAGGTCTCACTAAATTTAAACAAGATATCCCCTACACTCTTAGAGGAATTTCCAAAGGTATGCCTCACCTTAACCATCAGAACTACTGCCTTGACGAAATTCCCCGTGGTCATAGTGCCCATTGCCCTAACATATCCCATAGTGGGCATGGATGCTTTGACCCAATGAGTAATAAATTGAAATAAAATTAAATATTTGGTATTTACAATTGGTTTGACAAAAACAGAGACACATGGACAGCCTCCGTGCTGTTTAAAAATCATTAATATGGTCTACTATAGATTAAAACCAGGCCCACAAAAAATAATACCAATTGCACAAGCCCTGCTGAGGGAAGAGATCATGGTTCCTATGTCTCTCCCCTTAATAGCCCAATTTGGCCAATGCTCAAGCCTGAGATAAATGAACAGGGTCTAACGGTGGGTAACTTCAACCTTAATTCCATGGTACTTGTGGTTAGGGCCCCATCCAAAGTTAGAAGGAGCATATTCCACAAGACTGCCTTCACTTCTCACACCAAATTGCAAGTTTTCTGTCCAAGTTGCATGGACAGCATTACTTTCCTGGCATCAATAGGTGACAATACACATGGAGTATTGCCCAGCGGGGAAGCTCACCTCAGCCTGGAGTCCACAGTCTTTACTGGGGCTTGATAAAGTAAACCTGGTTGGCCATCCATGTGACTGTCCTCAATCTCCAGCCCCTCTAGAGGTCAAGTGATACCCCCAAGCTCCCACACTAAATCAGAGTGTTAGTGTGGCCCAAGGCCCTGAGGCAAAGAAAGATATTCCTATCAGGCATGACATTTCAAGGGCTTAGATATTACCTCCAAGAGGCCAAGGGTAAAGGCTGGACCTGTCTTTGGGCAAGATTAAATTCTTCACTACATAGCTCCCATAACTAATATTTTTCAAATTACTGGATCCAATACCCCAACCAACAACTGGAAAAATGTTTTGCTACTAAAGATATAATGAATACATTCTACTCAGTGTCTATTTCTATAGTCTCTCAGCTGAAGTTTGCCCTCATCTTCAAAGAGAAATAGTACACCTTGACCCAGCTACACAGGGAGTATCTCAACAACCCTGCCACTGCACACAATCTTTGCAGGGATAGCATCCAACTTTCCTTAAGAAGTACAGGCATAACATCACACTGATGATATCGTCCTCGGAGGAGATTCATTTGACACACTCATTCAAGACAGAAAAAGATTCCCAGAGGCGCTCACAAAAGGAGATGAGTCATCGCCCCAAGCAGAGTACAAGGCCCCACCACTTGGTTGAATTCCTGGGAATTATTTGGCCAGCCAAGGATCACGCCATCCCTGATGCTGTCAAGAAACAACTATTGACCCTCTCAGCATCCACATCATTAAGACAAGCCAAACATTTTTTAGACATCTTGGGATTCCAAAGGCAACATGTTCTTTGTTTACAAATTTTACTTAAGCCCACTTATGCTGTTACTTACAAATCAGCCCATCTTGAATGAGGTTCCCAGTAACAAAAGGCTCTAGAATGCATCCCAACTGCAAGACAACAGGCACTCCCATTAGTGCCTTCCAGAGAGTCCTTCACTGTAGAGGTGCTAGCTACCTCCTCTCATGCCTCCTGCAGTCTCTGGACCACCTGCTACAGCCGTAAGTTGTCTATGCAAAAACTGTCCTCCTTAGCCCCACACTACACACCATTAGAGCAACAACTGCTGGCTATGTGAGTATACTGGGCCCTTCTGAAGATGGAGACTCTCACAGGAGACTCTCTGCACCCAACTGCCCAGTATGCTTTTGATCATGGACGCAGCATCTCTCCTTATTGAAATGAAAATGATACTTACATAATGGAACCAAACCTGGGCCCTCTGGCATATCCCACCTACAGGAACTGGTGGCCTCCCCTGTCCTAGTGCCCTTGACAGAGCCAAAGGTGCTGAAGGAGATTACCCCTCTCCAGACTCCATGATCACCTCAGGAGCTCCTTGGGATCAACTTCAGATTGGAAAAGGGAGTTTATACACTTTACAGACAGCAGCCCCACTGGAGAGTTGCTGCTGTCTGTCATCGAACTTAGATGTCCCTTATCAAAGACAGGACCTAAGCATCTTCAGAATTGACCCAACTGCAGGCCACCATCTTAGCACTAGAGGATACCCTGGCCAACAATCAGTCTCATATACATATTTTTACAGACCCTTGGGCCACTGCCAACAGTCTGGCCATCTGGTCTGACCAATGGCAACAATTCCTTATCCAAGGTTTCTCCTTTGGGGTGAAGAACTCTGGGAATTTATTGCCTCACAGATACCCGAAATATAAGTCAAGGTCACACATGTCTCTGTATGTATTTAATGCTACAATACAAGGTCTCAGCAAGGCACTCCTTATCCTCTTCAGAGTTCCAGACATCACTGATAGTGACCAAGGCATTCATTTCACTTCTCAGAATACACAATGCTGGGCTCTTGAAAAAGGTGTTCAAAGGAACGTTCACGACCCTCACTGGTCTCAGGCTGCAGGCCTCATAGAGCATCATAATGGCTTACATACACAAGTTCAAATTCAATTAAGTGAAACATAGCACAATTCAGTCATCAGTGAAACATCAGAGAGGAATTGTAATAAAGAGTCTGACTCCATGTTTCACGTTTGATTGCTGATGGCTTTCAAGCCCCACTCTCCCTTTCCCTTCTGCCCCACATTTGTGCAAGCCCATAAGAAACCCAGGTGATCCCTCCCTTCGTGCCAGCAGGGGGACGTTCAAACCATCAAACTCTCAGGGAACCCATATCACTACCCCATGCCCTAATCACAATAAAACCAAATAAAACCACTAGCATCAAAGAGAACTATATTCAGTATCTTGTAATAACTTATAATGGGAAAGAATCTGGAAAAGTATATATATATACACATATGTATGTATAACTGAATCACTTTGCTGTACACCTGAAACTAACACAACATTGAAAATCAACAATCTTCAATTAAAAAAAAAACCATTTGCCTCTTTCTTCTTTCCAGTTAAATGGACCTGCTTGGGAGCCTGCCCTGCTCGCCCCAGAAAGCCTCACAATGGAATAGCTTTTTCATACCATCTTGGTGCGTGTATGACATCATCAGCTTTGATTTCAAAACCAGTTGGAGGCAAAGAGTTGACTCCATCAGGGCAACCACAAAAGAGAGATTCTATCAATAACTATTATAAAATGTACCATCACATTTCTGATGAAAGCGAACTCCACCTCCAGAAGAAATTGACTTGTAGTCACAAAAGGGGATTTTTCCAATTGTAGCCATGAGGGAAGAAGACATTTTAGAAGCTTATATAACATGTCACATACCTCCCCCACTCCCACTTAGCCACAGATTAATTTCCCCTTAAATATATTTGCAAAAGCTTACTTTTCTAGCCCGGCAGAAAAGAATGCAACATTCAAAGTCGTCATCTGTACAGAAATCCTGATAAAGAGTTTTAAAGAACTGCCCTGTCCCAGCTACCCTGGTATTGTTAATTCTTGAAAAGGAGAGTCAGCATTACCCAAGAAAGCTTTGTTAATACTATAACTGTCACACACTTGACCAACCAAAAAAAAAGTAGCAGCAGTAGGGTTGAAATCCTCAGTAGGTTTCATAGAAATGAAGGGTCTGTAAGAGGTTATAGAGTGAAAATGATATTGACAAATGCCATAGCAACCAAAACTGCTGGCTGCCTTGTGAAAATGAAAATCTTCCTGATGGTCAGGCATTTAGCGTGTGCCTGTAAATGAGTATGTGAATAAAAAGCTTCCCTTGAAATAAAATCCATTCCAGGGTTGCTAATACTGTTCAAGAAAAGGGGAACTTTGATTCCAGAAATCTTTTTTTTCCAGTCTAATCCTACACAGAAGATATCAATTTCAGCTTCCAATGAAAACAGAAAGGAGAAATCTGTATTTATGTGAGAATGTGAAGTGGAAAGGCACCTCCAGAAGCATCCACTGTGCCGCCCACCCCTCCACGGGGCTGTGCTCCCAGGCGGGGGTCTGCAGAAGTACTGTATTTCCACAGAACGAGATTTCATTTTCTCCCTTTGCCAAACACTGATCACAGCCCTCACTCACAAGAGTTCTCTCTGGGTCTTACTTCCATTCCTCTTGCCCTGGTCTGTGTGCTTCTCATTGTTCTGGAGATCGTTTTCCTTCTACCTTATTGGTAGATGTGATGATGGTTCAGTCTCCCACACTCAGCTTTTTAATCCCGCCTTGTCCATGGGCTTATAAACTCAGAAATCTTTCCATTTCCTGACATTCATCCTCCTTGAACACACTTGCTCGTCTCTCTCTCTCCTAGGAGTCACTGCATTTCATTATTCCCATGTGGAAGGATTTCTAATGGAAGACTTCTTCCTCCCTCTGCCCTGTCCCCTTACACACACACACACACACACACACACACACACACGTGTGCGTGACTTCTCAGGATTCACATTCTCAACAACGCAGAAAGAACTACAAGAACTTGAACTTTCCCTAGGCACTGGCCCACTTGCTGAACCCTTCTGATCCCCACTCGGCCCTACAGGTTTTCTCCTTTTCCAGGGGAGGAGACTGACGCTCAGAATCAGAGGGGCACGCTTGAAGTACTAGCACTCTGCAGAACCGAGACTCCAAGCTTTAACTCCGAGATGCCCCCAGCAGCCCAGCAGCCTCAGGCTGGCACAGTTCCCCATCATCAGGCCTGGAGATCAAGGCCAGGGACAGGCCACCCACTTCATCCCTCCCACCTTGAAAAGTGCTAGTAACTCCATGAAAATATCCCACAGCCCTTTCTGGGAGTCCAGCCTGAGGTCCACCAACCAACCCAATCTCCCAAGACCAAGTACACAAAACCAACAAAGCAATGCCCCTTGGGCTCTGTCCTACTTCTCTCAGGGGTCCTGCCCACTTCCCTCTAAACCACAGATACACAGGCCTGTGCCAAGTCCTGAGCAGTGGGGATCTCCTTCGATGTTTCACCTGGTTTTCCCTCCCAGTTCTTCCGCTTGCAAGGAGGTTGCACAGTTATAGAGGGAAGCAAGCATTTGAACACTGGCAGAAGAAATCAAGTTTGAACGTTGAACATGTGCAACAATAAAATTAAAAATATACAGGATTTGTAAGGAAAAAGAGAAAGAAGGAAAGCGCACATTTAAGAAGACCCACACAATGGGAGTGCTTCAGTAAGCTTTGGGTTTTCTTAAAAGTGGCATGCAGTTGTTTCTCGCAATTGTATTTCTCTTATCATTTTCTCTCTCCAACCTCTTACAGATTTGCCTTACGCAGAAAACACATTTGGTGATGGGTACTGAATTGGAACATTCTACTAGCGACAAACCTGTCCTGCCAAGTTTATATAAAAGGAGAGGAGAGGAGAGCGGGAAAAAAACTCAAGTAAGAGAAGATAATGCCATAATTGAGACAATAATAATTCTTCTTCCTACTTTTGCCGTTAAAAACATTTTAACATTAACGAGATGAATACGTATCTTCCCAGTCTCTGCTATTCAATAACACAACTCATTAGGAGGGAGCAGAGAGAGATCTCAGTGGCACTAAGAACACCGAGCAAGGGGGAAATGAAGGCCAGTGTTACAAGCCCTATGGCCAAATTCAGAAATGAATGATAATTAGATTGCAGTTCAAAATGCGCAGGCGTTCCAGACACACATTTTGGGTCCCATCCACATTTGTAGAAGGAAGAGGCAGACAACGCCTGGAATGTTGTCTTTCAAAAGTATTAATGATGCACTATAAATTTCATCCACGTATTAATGATAATTCAGACCTCATTAAGCGCCGGAGCTGATAGCAACACACATTTCGGCACAGCAGGCCCTCAGAAATTTATTTTCCCTTTGTTAAATCCAGTTTACTTTAATAGTTTGCCAAGCAATAGACTGAAGCTGAGCGGGGGTGAAAATCCATTTCTACGTCTGATGAGATACACGGTTTACTAAACGGCAGAGCCCGCGCTCGACGGACACGCCGGCATCTTCCTGGCTTCCGCAGAGATGGGGTCATGCCCGGGGCTGCAGATTACGTTTAGTTACGAATAGGCTGCCAGAGACAGAAGCCCCCCCCCCTTTCTCTTTTGAGTGCTTCCGAAACGAAAATGGTGGCAGGGACAGCAGATGGCAGCCGCCAGGGCGCTGCGGGATGGGGACTGGCAGTGGCACCGCGGTCCCGAGCAGGGGCAGTGGGAACCCGGGCTCTGTTCTATTGCAGGCGCCACCAACGGGAGGAGACGGCGCCCTCGGAGCGGCAAAGCCATGTGCCCAGAGAGCGCCCTGTTTTAGGCACAATTTTTCTAAAGAAATAAAAGATACGGAGCGCCCCCGGGTCTCCGTCCTGTGGTCCAGGGGTCCAGGGCACCCGGGAATGGAGGTGGAAGCGCGCGGCGGTGCCAGGAGTCTTCGCAATCAGCGGTGGTGGTTACTGGTGGGTTGGGGGCGCGGGCACCCGCGCAGTGACAGCTCCGGGGCACCAGAGGGCGCCGTGTGCACAGCCTGCTTTCGCCGCGAGCCGGGCACCGGCGGGGAGTTGGGGGCCTCCGGGAGCGTAAGGACCGGAGCGAGTCTTAACCCGCCCGCCCGAACCGCCGCTGGTAGCGCACGGCCCCCAGGCCTCCCCGTGCAGCCCACAGGGAGGGCCTGCACTTCTCGGGAACATCTGATCAGATAACATCTGATGACAACCCAGCAAAACGCAAATGAAGGAGGGGGAAGCATCCAGAACACCTACGGGAGCTCAACCAAATGTCATTTTTATATTGCTGAGGATGAGCAATTGTCGTCAGACCCTATCCTACCGCACCTCCCAAATCCCGTACAGCTGGCTATGTCCTGAGGTGTACCCACCTGAGAGACGCAACCAAGGTGCCACACACCGCGGGGGGCCTCCTGGAGGGGGGCTTCCTGTAGGGATGCCACAGACCTGCATCATAATCGTCCAAATAGCACCCACTACTCGCCATCATTGCTCTGAGTACTTTCACCTCAATCATTTTATTTAATCCCCAAAACAACCCCACAATGCATTCTTAGACTCACTTTACAGATGCAGAGACTGCAGCTCAGAGGGGATATAGAAGCTGTCCAAGTTCACACAAAAACCATGTTCTTTTCACTGTCCACACTGCCTCCCTGATGGGGCACACAGCTGGCCAAATGGCTGCTTGTAGACTTCTTCAAGCCAGCAACAAATATTGGAGCTAAAAGTATGCTTATGAGTTCATAAAAATAACTCAGGCTCTAATCCCTTTTCACTTTGGAAATAACCCCTCAACCTCCCTTTGGTGCCCTTTGAGTGCTGTATCTCAGACTTGTTGAAGAAAGCCTTCCCCACTTGAGTTAGGCAATGACGGCACACACCAGCACCACAGTGGCCCCAGACACCCCCTTTCTCTTTTGAGTGCTTCTAGACTCTCAAGCACGGGTACTTGCCAGCATTTGCAAGATCTGCTTTCGGCACACAGAGAAATGGAAAAGCGCCCAGCAAGTGGTCCACAGGTATCACCAAGCACAGTGAGATGAGCTGCTGATGCCAGGGTCTTACTTCCTTCCAGAAGCCTGTGCCAGCTCCTTCTGCCCACATTAGCTTCTCCTGCCTCTGATCTCCCTCCAGCATTTGATGCAGGAGCCATCCAGTAGCAACCTGCTTGTTTCCATTTTCTGTTCTCTGATTCTCTCAGGTGTGTCTGTCTCCCCAGTGAGCTGGTGGGAACCACGGGAGCAGAGGCCAGGTGAGCACTGGGCACGTGGCGGCTCTCGGGGACTTGTGAAATTGAACTATGGCTGCATCTCTGCTTACAACATCTATCACTTTCTAACAGTTAAATAAGGTGGCCCTGTTTTGCTTTTTCTTCTGGTTTTTAGATTTGTTTATTCGAAACAGTGAGGCCTGATGACAGGTATAGCTATAAAAAGACAGCAGTAATTGTGAAAATGTGAATCATTTCCTTTGCATGATGTGTCCTCTCTTCTTGTTTGGATCCCTGTTTCATCTCCCTTTTGCACTAATAGGAAACACCACTGTCCATCAAATGCCCACCTTCTCCACCATCCACTAGAATGTGCCTAGAGTACCGTGCAGCAATCAGGTGTGCTGGGCTGGATATCACTCCCTCTACCCCATAATGCAGTACCCAAACTGGTTGTTACTGATAAGAAATGGAAAGATGGGCAGTGAGGAGAAGGGAGCAAGGAACCCTAAGGAAACATGATGAAAAGGGTGTAATAAGGAGGTGTTGTAAACTGGGGAAGCAACAAGGCAGTATGGATATTACAGAACCCAGTAACTGGAAAGCTAGAGTGTTATGGACTGAATATTTGTGTCCTTCCTCCCAAATTCATATGTGAAAATCCTAACCCCCAATGTGATGGCATTTGGAGGTGAGGCCTTTGGGAAGTGATCAGGTCATGAGGGTGGCGCCCTCATGAATGGGATTTGTGCCCTTATATAAGAGGCCCCAGAGAGCGCTCTCATCCCTTCCACCATGTGAGGACACAGTGAGAAGATAGTAGTCTATGCACAAGGAAGCAGGCTCTCACCCAACACTGAATTTGTTGATGCCTTGATCTTGGAATTCCTAGCCTCCGGAACTGTGAGAAACAAATTTCTGATGTTTATTTTCTGTTTTGTTATAACCACCCAAAATAAGACACAGAGGAAGGCCTAGAGAGTTGGGACTTCTTGCTGGACCAGGTATGCCACCCAAGCATCTCTTTCTAAAATGAACACATTTGCAGAAGCTTCAGAGTTTCCAGATCCACACCACCATACTGCCTCAGCTTGAACATGAGGTCCTCAAGCTAGCTGGGTGCTTTGGGTTGAAAAGTACAAAGAGAGTCTCATTTAGGCTGCATTCTAGTGAATGATCCCCAGTGGCTGCTAACATCACAAAGAGCAAGACAACCAGACATCATGCATCTCCTGATGGAAGCACATGGTACCATCTGTGAAAAAGTCTTGCCAAAAGGCAAATGTGAATCTGATCAAACATCGATCCAATGATCAATTCACAGGAAATACAAAGGACAGAGGAACATGTTAAAAGACATCACAGGGATGTAATCAGCAAGATCCAGACTTTGGGAAACTCTACAGAACTAATGATCTCATTTTCTCAACGAAAAAATTGAAGAGAGAGAGAGAGGACATGGAGAAATCTGTAGATAAAAAGGCTTAAATACCATATCAAGCAATTGCAATGTGTAGATCTTATTTAGATCCTGATTCTAACAAACTATGTAACTAAAAAAAAGTCCTATGGCATTTAAGAGATGATTGGAAAATTTAATCTCAGGGGACAGTTTACAGTATTAAAGAATTATTGTTAATTATTTTACATGTGGTAATGGTGTTGTGTTTTTGGTTGTTTTTTTTTTAAAGCTCCTGTGCTTAATCTAGAGATACATACTGAAGTATTTACAGATGAAATGACAATATCAGACATTTGCTTCAAAATGTTCTAGGGGTGATTATTTATAACAACATTATTCATAATAGACAAAAAGTGGAAACCACCCAAATATCCATCAAGTGGTGAATGGAGAAACAAAATGTGGCATACCCATATAATGAAATACTACTCAGCAATAAAAAAAAATGTATGACCTGCTGATATGCCGAGTGTATGAAGGTAGAAGCAAAAGCTGCATGCATGATTCCATTCCATTTACATAAAAGGTCCCCAAAAGGTGGCTCTCTAGAGACAGAAAGCAAATTGTTGTTGCAGGGGGCTCAGAGTGAGAAAGAGAGTTCAGGGAAATGAGCATGAGGAATATCTTTGAGGGTGATAAAAATGTTCTAAAACTGGAAGTGATGATTTATATTTGTACAACTCTGTAAATTTACTAAATCCATTGAGTTTTACACTTAAAATGGGTAAATTTTATAGTTTGTAAAATATGCCTCAATAAAGCTGCTTTGCTTTTAGTGCTCCATGGGATGGGGGGATTACATGAAACAAGATTGGCCATGATCATTGCTTAAGCTGGGTGATGGGTACATGGGGTTTATTAAGATACTGTCTAATTTTGCATATGCTTGAGAAACTTCCACAATAAAAAAAAATAATTAAGAAGTGAGACACACACACAATGATAAAAGCCTAGTTCCCTGAAAAGGGGGCTATGAAACAGGCTGCCTGGGCTAGAAGTGAAAGCTGAGTACAGCAGACACTAGCATGCCCCATATAACCCCTTTCCCACTGCCCATAGAACATAACACAATCTGTTACCTTTCTGGAACCGCCTCTCCTGGATGTGATTCCAGCAGCTGAGTCAGATTCAGAGCATGGCCTGACAAACAAGAATGCACAGGAATGATGAGACTATACCCCAGTCTAGCATTGGACAGCAAAGGTTAAAGAACAAGTTAAACTCTTCTGAAGTGTGGAGCTAAAGACACTCAGGGAATCCCCAGCAACCTGTAGGGCTCATTAATTCAGCAGGCCTGGCACCCTTCCTCAGCGCCTTCCCTCTAGGAACCTACTCTCAAAGTTTTCTCCCAAAAGTCCTTGGCCATAAAGACGATAGGAGAGGTCTAACAAGAAAGAAGGGGCGGGGCAAGGAAGCCACTTCTAGGCGGCCAGACCTGTCTCTGCCTTCTTCTGATGAGGCAAGTAAGCGATGGTGAGTGGTCCTTGTGATGAGGCAAGTAAGTGACGGTGAGTGGTCTGTTAGCAGCAGCTCACCCCTCCTGTCTCTGTAGTGGTTGATTATAAACATTTCCTTGGTGATTACCCCATGAGTGCACCTACAACCACCTACAGAAACGGCATGTTGCCTTAGGCAGGGAAAGTGCTACATTTGAGCAAAGAAGGCTGTTCAGCCTCTAAGCCCCATTGGCTTGTCCCACTTGAATACACCGCAGGAAAAGTAGGACTCTCCTACTGCCACAGTTACACTCCAGCTCCCACTCCAGCTCTTCAGTTGGGTCAATGCCAAGGATAAATTCATGATGCCCAACAGCTGCCCAAGGCTGACACAATGAATTTCAAGTAACTGACCCCTTTTTCCCCTTCCTGTTGGCTCCACAGGAGCACTTCTCTGATGGTACCAGTCTAGCCAAGGCTGTTTCACAAACTCCATATCTTAGCCAGTTTCTCTCCATAATGGTTTACCATGGTGGGTGTGTAGAGCCAGCACTCAGTCCAGCTCAGTCTTCAGAAAGGACATTCTGCCTCAAAATGGACCAAACCCAGGTACATTAAGGTTGGATCTGCCTACACCAAGGTGCTCTTTGCCCAACTCCTAATCTCCACTCTTTGGGTCACAGCATCCCCCTCTCATG
Organism: Camelus dromedarius; assembly: GCF_036321535.1. NCBI lineage: Eukaryota > Metazoa > Chordata > Mammalia > Artiodactyla > Camelidae > Camelus > Camelus dromedarius. Next base: position 13,429,499 of record NC_087472.1, read on the forward strand.
CTCCCACAGGTGCATGGCACAGATGAGCAAGCTCCCAAAGGAAATTATAACGTCTCCATCAATAAATAAAACATCGGGTAAGAGAGGTTTGACCTAAGAACATTTCCCCTCTTCTACCATTTACTTTTCCTTAGGCTCATTTCTTTTTTAGGTCACTGGCTTTCTAAGTCTATTCATTACACCCATTGGTCCTTCACCCTCATTCAAACTACCACTTTGCAATACAAACATAACTTTACTCTCAATTGACCTTTTACCTTACTCTTTACTTGGCTATTTTTTTTTCATGGATTTTGGCTGGTATAACAGAAATAGTGATCTCTTCCCCATTTGCCAACCACAGAAGCACTTCCCAATGATTCCACATCCACCAGCAAGCCACTCATCAGAGAAAAAGCTCCTTGACCTAAGATGCTGTGAGAATCCGCCCACTTAGCCCTTCATTCCCTCTCCTTTTTATTGCTGGCGGGACTTAGCACAATTTCTCAGCTCTAGAATTACTGTCCAAGAGAAAATGACTCCTTCCAGATACAACTAAGGCTCTGGATCAAGTCTGGTGGTTTGCTAATCACCCACAATGGTCCTAGTCCATAAAGTCAGAGCATAACCAAGCTTCAAGGGAGGACGCTGAGCTCAGTGCAGACCAGGAGCCACCTTCTAGACGAGGAACCAACTTCTGGGGAGGAGACTCTAGACTCCAGACTCCATGGACTGCCTTCATAGGTCATAAGCTCCTACAACAGGGTTCTGATTGGTGTGTGTGTGTGTGTACATGCATTTTTAGGTGGACAAGATCTCTAGCTTTCATCAGTTTCTTAAAGGGGTTCCTGCTCCGAAAAAAAGTTAAGAATCACCGTACTCAAAGAAAAACTCAGCTTGGTCAGCAATGCTCCCCACCCCATTGTGGAAAAAATTAAAAAGCCAGAGTATGGAGCTGGGCATGGTAAAACTGAAAATGGAATTTCAGGACCCTTTTCTCCAAAAACAGACAGCCCAGTCCCAGCTACCAATCCAGATCTAAATCCTGACTCCAGGGTTCAGATACTGGAGGGATCCAAAAATCTTGCCCACGGCTCATTCAATCTGAATCTAACTTTTTACTCATGAACAAGGGTGTGTGTTGAAAACATAATAATGCAAACTGAATCATTGGGACCACATTTATACACTCCTGTCCTTCCTATGGGCTAGTTCTCTCATTAAAAGGATGAAACTGAGCCCCAAGAAGGGAAATGGCCTACCTACTATCATACAGGAAACCTGTGACTGAGACAAGCTAGAAGCCAGATTCTCCGACATCTCATGTTGCCACCTTGCACCTATCAGTTTCCTCCATCCTCTCCCTGCACCCTGAGCCCCTGTGGAAGACAGAGGCCTATCATGAGTAATATATATTGATCAGGTCATTTTGAGTGAAGACTTCCATAATGCTGATCCCAGAATAACCAGGGCCAGCATCCCAATGGGAGAGGGAAAACCAAAGAACTCCATCACAGACTGACTGATTTCACTCTAGCAAATGGAACTCTGACCAAATGTGAGCATCAGTTAGGAAAGAATTTGAAAAAGTTAAGTATATAAGTCAATAACTACAAGGGGCCTGTAGATAGCTTAGAAAACATCTGATTGAAAATCCAGGGTAATGTATGCCAAGAATCCAAAATACCAGAAACTTGGAAAGAACTATCTTTGAGCAACGAAGTAGCCAAGTAAGAGAGAGATGAGCAGCATGATAAAAGTTCCTTCTCCCAATGGAAAGGTGGCTCAAGAAAAGGGAACAAAGATGTTCCCCAAAAGTGACAGAGCAGAGGCAAACTAAAACTCAGAAGGGACCAAGAGAACTGAAGAAGAACCAGGCAAGGTACCTGAGAGCCAAAGTCAAGAGCCTCTTGAAGTCTAGTCTAGAAGAAATGCCAGCAAGACAATCAGTGGGGACAACTGACATTTGGGATAACAGTCATGTTTGGGAGGTCAAGAAATGAACAGACACCAAAGATGATGTCACTGGGATGTCTGCTCTCCAGCTCCCATTGGAAGTGTCCAAGTCACGAGACCAGATAGTGGCAAATGCTGTGGATGTCCAAGGTCCACAGAGCAGCCTAAATGTGCACCGTTCACTAGGACTCAGGGGGAAAGTGTCCCCATGAAACTAGGCCAGAAAGTGCAGCTGGTCCTTACCCAGGGCCCTCATGACAAAGCTGGCACATTGCCAATATGAGTTACATTTATAAGGTAGGGTCCTGAAGAGATCCTGGGGCACAGGCTGAGAAACACATAATTTTTATAACAAAGGATGAGCTCAATGACCATTTGGGCAACAGTTTACACAAGATGAAGTCATCCCTGATCAATCTATTCGAATTTTTTAAGCAGCAAAAGCATACATGGATAAAAAGAGAGTGTGAAAACAGAAGCTTTTGACAGAGTTCTAAATCACTATAGGAGTGGACGTATGGTTGTATCAGGATAAGCAGTGAGCATAGGGACAGGAAATAGGGATAAACCTGACTTTCTCTGAGGAGAGAAGTGTAGACACTATGGCCTCCCCTCAAAAACTGATTGAGAAATCTATCTTATTTGACTTACTCAAAAATTATGTGGAAGAAAATTGGCCTAGTAAAAACAGGTTTCCAGGCAACACCCAACCCTTCTGGGTAGTACCATGTTAAGCTCTCTAGATTAAACTGCAGAAGATGCTGAGAGGCTGTGCGAGTGGGCTGAAAAGTAGCAGGTGAGCATCAGTGTAGGCAAGTGCAACATAATGCACTGAGAAAAAGAATCCCATTAATCACTCAAAATAACACACGAGCAATCAAATCTCCTTTGAACAAATCCTCGGGACATCTGCATCCAAAATGAAAGGGCTAATTCTTCTATTAGGCAAATGGAATGACACAGAGGTCATCCAGCTAGAGTTGAGTATATGGAAGCCAAGGGACAGAGCCAGGACTAGAACCCAAGCCAGAGTACTAGACCAGGAATACAGGCACTAGGCAAGAGCATCAGCCTTTAAGTATCAGCGGACAGATCAGGGGTCTTGGAAACCGTGCGGTGTAATGGAGGGAGCGTGGGTTTTCAAGCTAGACACATGCAAATATCCCTCTGTTTCTAGCTGTGTACAAATTAAGCAATTTCTTTACCCTTTTTGAGTCTCGGTTACCTCAACTGTAATATGGGGATCATAACACACACTTTCTAAGGTTTTGATGAGGATTAGTAATACTTTTAAAGTGCTCTGCAAGAGAATTTGAACAGACATTTCTCCAAGGAAGATATACAAATGGCAATATGCACAAGAAAAGATGCTTGACATCATTAGTCATGGAAATGCAAATCAAAACCACAATGAGATTCCACTTCACATCCACTAGGATGGCTATAATCAAAAATACGGAAAAAATGGAAAATGTTGGTGAGGATGTGCAGAAATTGGAATCCCAATACACTACAGGTGGGCATGTAAAATGGTGCAGCTGTAGTGGAAAACAATTTGGCAGATCTTCAGTAAGTTAAACAGAATCACCATATGACCTAGCAATTACACTCCTAGGCATATGCCCAAAAAAATTGGAAAACAGATGTGCAAACAAAAACTTGGATATGAATGCTCACAGCAGCTCTATTCACAATAGGCAAAAGGTAGAAACAGCTGAAATGTCCATTAACTGATGAACAGATAAGTAAAAGGTGGTATATCCATACAACGAAATATTATTCAGTCATAAAAGGGAACAAAGTACTGATATGTATCATGACACAGACGAACCTTGAAAACACTATGCTAAGTGAAAGAAGCCAGTCACAAAAGACAATGTATTATATGATTCCATTTATATGAAAGGTCCAGAATAGGTAAATCTTTAGAGACAAAAAGTAAATTAGCAGTTGCATACGGCTGAGGAGCTAGGGTTGAGGATTGTGGGATAAGGGGCCATTACCTAAAGGGTGCAGGGTTCCTTTCGGAGGTCATGAAAATATTCTAAAATTGAGTGTGGTGATGCTTGCACGTATCTGTGAATGTACTCAAATCAGTTGAGCTGTACACTTTAAATGGGTGTGTGGCATGTGGATTATATCTCAATAAAGCTATGTAAATAAAAATAATGTGTTCTACAGACAGTGATGTGTTGGTAAAGGTTTAGCATCTAGCTCTAAGAGAAAAAAAAAATCCTGATTTGTAGTGGTTGATGATTCTGTGGTAAAAATACTCCTTTGGCTAATTTCAAGTGACCAATGTGATGTCAGTCAACATGGCGTTGGGGGAGATTGTAGCAGCATGCCATTATAAAGTATTTGCACCGTACACATACAATGGACATAAATAGCCTTAAGATCACTTATGAAGTGATGTATTTTGAGTATTCATTACCTTCATTTTGAATGGGATTCATTTAACTGTAGTTGTACAATTTATTTTTTAACAATCACTTGTAAAATTCTTGAAAACGTAACAACCAGCTCTCACAAACCGGTGCAGACTATCTCCAGACTGTCTCTACTACACTGTACCACAGAACACCTTTTTTGAAGAATTTCACATGAGCAACTTCTAGAAAAGTACCATCCTTTGAATCTCTATAGGCAAAAGCTTGAAAACTTACATGGTCACTGCAGTTTGGCTTGAAGAGGTTTGATTTCTCCCCCTCTAATGCTGATATCAGAGCATGACAGAAGTATTTTCCTAAATGTGGAAATGTAATCCTATTTTCTGTAGACGCCAGTTTGAGGCATTTTGGCAACATCTCTACAGCCAACAAGCAACACTAATAATTCAAGGAAGGCACCTGAGCACACTTGATGAAACCCTCTCTGGCCAACCCACAGGCTCCAGGACTCTCTTCTGATTCTTAACTGCCACCATGCTCAACGTTTGTACAGTTTTGTGAGTCAAACTTCCAAGTATTAATTCAATGAAAAACAAAATATAAATTAGCTATTGAAAACTCCACAGACCCCCGATATTTAACACAGCGCCACGGGAGGTTTGAAGTGTTTGAATATTCCACACTTATCAGCAATGTGTCGGTTCTAACCACCCAAGCTCTCCACTCAATGAATGCATGTTGTAGAGCAGCGTTGGCCATTTCAGCGCTCCTGGCACCTGAGACTGCCCCAAACTCACACTGTGAAATTCTTGAGCCTTTGGGCAAGCTGACTCAAGAAGGGTTAAGTGTGGTCCTAAAGATGAGAGGATTTAAGTTGTCCCTGCCCTGGAGGTGACAGTAAGCAAAGCAACTACAGAGGGTGGGCTCTGAAATTATACATCTGCTATAGGGGTGGTTTAGAGCAAATAACTTAGCTTCTCTGAGCCTCAGTTTTCTCATCTATAAAATAAGGAATATTAACAATACCCATCTCACAAGATTGTTGGAGAGTTAGATAAGTTGTAGAAAGTTCCTGATGTATCAGTGATACATTTTAAAAAATTGCTTAGGTTAGGGAAGCAAAATAGTGTAGCAGCTAAACATCCAGGCTGTAAATTCAAAATCAGTCCTAAATTCAAATTCTAGCCCTGCCTGTTCCTGACTGATTCTGAGTAAGCCACCGCTCCTTTCTAAGCCTTTGGTTCCCCATCTATAGAGCGAGGCGAATGATAGCACAGCCTTCATTAAATGAGCTGGGAGAGGTCAAGTGCTAGGAACACTGTTAAATCCTGAGAGCTGTTAGCCTGCCGTGAGGGGATGGATACAATTCTGCACGCATTTGGGAAGAGCTCACATTGTGTTCCCATCACAGAGGGAAGGTGGGGCAAGAATGCTGATTACTACAACACAAGGGTACACTAATGAGAGCCAAGACGGGGTGCTGGGAGGCCTGATGGCTCCCTTAGAGAAAGGCGAGTGCTCTAATCCTGGAGGTGGGATCCTGGACACACAAATCAGTGGCTTTGCGGTTTTTTTCCCCAGAGGCTTATTCTTCCTTGTAGTTTTATTTAGTTATAATACATGTAGATTAAATGACACATATCTGAAGAGTACAATTTGATGAGTTTTGACATAGGTATACACCATGAACCATCACCACCATCAAGATAATGAACATTTGTATCATCTCCAAAAGATTCTTCATACCCCTTCCTTCTCTTCCCCCATCCCAAGGCAACCACGGATCTGCTTTAGGTCACTTTAGTTTGCATTTCTGAAATTTTATGTAAGAGGAATCATACAGTATGTATCTTTTTTGTGTGTGGTTTCTTTCACTCAGCATAATTATTTTGAGATTCATCCATGTTGTCGTGTGTATCAATAATTTGTTCTCTTTTTGACTAAGCGGTATCCCAATGTGTGAATATACCTACCATTCACCTGTTGATAGACACTGCAGTTGTTTCCAATTTTATCTATTACAAATAAAGGTGCTATAAACATTCATATACATCTTTGCATGGACAAATGCTTTCATGTCTTTTAGCAGTGGAAAAGCTAGGTCATATTGTCAGTGTATGCTTATTTGTTTTTAAACCAGCCAAACTGTTTTTCAATGTGGCTACCCTATTTTACATTCCAAAAGCAGTATATGAAAGTTATAGTTTCTCCAAATATCCTCACCAACTATATGGTGAAGATTTATGGAGAAACAGTATTATGTGCCTTGGTATGGTTTTCATGTTTATTTTGCTTGAGTTTTGTTGAGGTTCTTATATCTGTGGGTTTATAGTTTTTATTATATTTGGAAAAGTTTCAGCCATCATCTCTTCAAACTATTTCTGTCTCCCTAACTTCTGGGACTCCACTTACACATATATTAAGCCACTTGAAGTTTTCCCACAACTCACTGTTTCTCTGCCTATTTTTTTTGTTGTTGTTGTCTTTTTTTTTCTCTCTGTTTCATTTTGGACAGTTTCTATTTCTATGTCTTCAAGTTCACTAAACTTTTCTTCTCCAGTGTCTAACATGCTAATAATGTTATCCAATGTATTTTTACCTAAGACATTATATTCTTTATCTCTAGAAATAAGATCTAAATCTATTTTCTGTCTTCTATGTCTCTCCTTAATACACCCATGCTTTCCTCTACCTTCTGAAACATTCGAAGTATATTTTTTAAAGCCATTTTACTGCGTCTTCCAAGTCCACCAACCGTGTCTATTTCTATTTAAGGATTTTTCTTCCCATTATGGGTCATATTTTCTTGTTTTACATGACTTGTAATGTTTTATTGGATTTGAGACTTTGCAAATTTTACCTTGTTGGTGCTGGATATTTTTGAACTCCTTTAAACGTTTTTAAGGCATGCTTTCAGTTGCAGTAAAGATACTTGGAAACCACTCAACCCTTTCAAAGCTTGCTTTTAAGCTTTGCTGAATGGGACCAGAACAAATTTTACACTAAGGTTAATTTGGCTCCACTGCTGAGGCAATCCTCTCTGAGTACTCACTCTGATGGCCTGTATATTATGAAGTTTCTTCTCTCTGGCTGTTGGGAAACTGAGCTATTCCCAGCCCTGTGTGAACTCTAGAAATCACTCCACCTACTCCTTTTGAGTCATTCTTTCCCCAGCCTTGGCTACTTTCCTCACATCTAGTCAAAAATTTGAGAGGTACCTTTTACAGATCTCCAGAGCTTTCTCTCTGGGTAGCTCCTCTCTGCTACACTGCAAATTCTAGCCATCTTTACATACCTCCCCGAATTCCAAACACTGTCTCCTCTGTTTAGGCAGGCTTCTAGGCTCAGCCTGGGCTCCCGGCTGGGAAACTCTCTCTAGGTAGTAAACTGGGGCAATTGCAGGGCTCACCTCATTTGTTTCCCTTTACTTGAGGATCACTGTCCTGCACTTCCTGTTTCCTAATGTGTGACAACCACTATTTCATATATTTTGTCCATTTTTTTTAGTTGTTTAAGGTGGAAGGGCAAATCCAGTCCCTGTTACTCTGTCATGTCCAGAAGCAGAAGTCCAGCTTTCAGTTTTGAAATAGTTGAATTGGATTAATTTGGGGATTTTTTATAATATCCAAATATAAAATAGATAGAATCAAAGTCAAAAACTGACAGGATCCTTTGAGATTACCTAACACATCCACCTGCCTCGCATGGTTGATTAACAGAACTGAGATCAGAGAGGCAAGGAGATTTTCCCAAAGTCACACACCAAGTTAGACACAGAATTAGGACTAGAAACCAGGTCTCCTGCTCTTTATTTTTATTCCACCCAGTTATTTTCTGCTGATTTTCTCTTCAATACCATTTTATTTGGACAGATATAGCTTTGAAATCCAGACCTTCTGTCTTGCCCAAGCCCACAGAGTGGGCAATATTAGCTCACATCCAGATGGTACTTAATTTCATGTGAATTTTGCAAACACAACCCTTAGGGTTGGCCTAAAGTGAATACCAGAGCCACTCATAACACTGAAAAACTTAAAATACCCCCATAGGTAGGCACTCCAGAACACAATCATATATTTTTCCCCATTGACTTATTATGAACTCATTAAGCAGGAAGGAGTGTGACTTGGAATTCAGATTGGCTAATTTAGTCATTTCACCACCTTTGGGAACGATGTATCCTACAAAAGGAAGCCATTATCACTGCAACTACATTTGTCTTCCCACAATTTTAGCAGTTCACCTGAATTCAAAATTTTTATCTGGGCTGGATCTCTGGGAGCCTTTCTTTCTGTCTTGCCTCTTGATGGCTCCAAGAAGCAGCCTAGGAAATACCCCTGCTTTGGAGTCAGATAGAACAGGTTTTACTTCTCAGCTCCAACACTTACTTGCTGTGTGACCTTGGGTAAAGTAACTTAACCTCTCTGTTAGGACAGGGAAGGTACTATCATACATTGATTCTAAAGCACTTTTTTTTTTTTGCATTTTAGCATCTTTGAAATCAAGATGCATATTGCTAGCAGTGATGCGAAAGTTAAATTTGCAGCTTTTTTTTCCCTAATGATATATGTCTTGGAATCTAAAAGTACTGTATTAATCTCTAACTTGCAAAGTTTCCTCAAGGATTAAATAGGATAAAGCAAGCATAGGGCTTGGCATGTAGTAGGTGCTCAAGGACTCTGGCACTCCCATTGTTACTAGAACCAATACCTGGCTGGGTCACGGGCCTCTGACTTCCCTCCCCTGGTGCACCCATCAGGGCAATCTGATGGGAAGACCAGGCTGGCACCATGCTGGCTGGTGTTGCAGCTTGTGATTGTCATCAGGCCCCAGAGCCCTTTCTAGTAGCTTCCTGCACTCCAGCCCTGACCCATTAATACGATTAGCCCAATCTTACCTCTGCTGCTACAGAATTACAAAGGTAGGGAAATGAATTAAGTGACTTCTTGTGCCATCATCCCAAACTCTCCCTGCCTCATCTCAAAGAACCTCCCCAGAATCTAGCAAAGCTTGTCAGTTGAAGGGCTCTCCCAAGGCCAGCAGAATCAGAGCCTGCAGGGCCTGAAGCCAAATCCACATTCCCCAAGGCCCCCCACATACCTCCAGTTGGGATGCTGATACTTGCACGTCTTTGAAATTCAAGGACACCAACTCCGTGCCTGGAGAGAAAAAAGAGGAAACAGACACCTGAGTATTAACAACCCTCAAACTCCCTGTGCAGAAAAGTGGCTTGCATGTCTTGCCCGGGGCTCCCTTGGTTTTTCTACTGTCTCCTGCAGGCAGGCTGGCTTTGGTTGCAGAAGCCTCATCCCACCCAGGCTCTTCCACTCCCCATCATGCCCCTTGGCACCCAGGGGTGTAGCTGCAGGCTCCATGAGCCCACCTCTCTGAGGAACCCACCTTTAACATGTACCTAGAGGTTTTCTCCCTGTGCCCGGCTGGATCCCAGCAGCCCAAGGAACTCTCAAGATTACAGTGAAAAGGAAGGAAAAGCAGGATGGACTGGACTGGCCTCTGTCACTGGACATTTCTCCCAGTGTGACGGCCTCCCAGAGGATTCTAAAATACGGAGTATGAGTGAACTGCCACTTGACAGTGCGTGCCACCCAGGATTCTGTGCCGTGGCCAGTGCGAGGCTAGGAATTAACAACTGAGCGATTATCATGGAAACTGTCTCCAAGAAAAATGACCAGGTTTATACCATTTAAACTTCAGAAGATAAAAATGAAGCCTAGCCAAAAAAAAAAAAAAAAAAAAAAAAGACAAATGACCTATGTAGGACTTGAAATCCAAAGAGCATCCAGGGACCTGATTATACACCTGCCTTGTGTCCCTGTCCAAAGGCCTGGGGTGCAGTGAGAGGGGATGGAGCTCCAGCCAGCCCATCAACCAACTCAGAATCTCATGTCATCCTAGACCCTCCCCAACACCTCCTGCCCTTATCCCTCTCCACTGTCAGTTTTGCCTCTCAATGGGTCTCTGCTCAAGCCCCTCCTTGTGACCCGGACAGACCCTCACTGTCTCCTGCCACAGCCCTCTTTCTGCTCTTCCTCCATTCAACACCTCACTACCCACCCCACCCCCAGCCCTGCTTCCAGGAGATTCTGGAAAAACAGGAATCTTACCACATCACCCTACACAAAAACCATCAATGAATAACGAAAATCATTTTTAAATCATATGTAATCTTATCAGACACTAGATGAGAACTTTTAACATGCTGGTTTATCTACCTTCACATTCTGGATTCATGTATAAAAATATACAGGCCTTTTTAAACAAAAACATATAATTTTGTACTCTGATTTTTTTCACTTACTAACTTTCCTTCAAAAAATTTAGAAAAGGGGGAGGGTATAGCTCAGTGGTAGAGTGCATGCTTAGCATGCACAAGGTCCTGGGTTCAATCCCCAGTACCTCCATTAAAAATAAATAAATAAATAAACCTAATTACCTCCTCGCCACAAAAAAAATTAAAATTTAAAAAATGTAGAAAAAAATCAATGAACAATAATGGCAAAATATTGTTGTTAAGGTTGGATGGTGGGAACAAAGCGGGAGGTATTTTATTATTCTCATCATATTCGTGCATGTTTGAAATTGTTCATAATAAAGCAAATCCTCAACGACCCTCCAGGGAGCTCAGGATAAAGTCCAAAGTCCCCAGACTGGCATTCAAGGCCCATCAGGACCTGCCCCTACCCCATTTTTCCAGCTCACCTGCTGGCGCTCACCATGCTGCAGCCTTTCTTGGCTCCCAGCTCTCTCCTGCAGCCCTCTTTGCTGGCTCATCTCCTTCTGCGAGAACACATTCTCCTCTTCTGTCCTGCCTAGAAAATGTTTCAGCATCCCTTGGAAACCAGATGCAAATGACCCCTGGTCTGGGACACCTTTCTAGATACGACCCTCCCTTGGTGGGGAGGGGGGAGGTTATATTCTGATGTTTGCCCACGCATGGTAAAGAGCAAACACACTCAATGTGTACATGTTTAGGAGAGACCAGAAAGTCTTGGTTAATAGAGCAACATTTACTTGAACTTAGGCAAGTAGGGTAATCTCTCTTGGCTTCTGCTTCTGTCTTTATAAAATGAAGATAATAGCAGTACTTATCTCACGAGGCTAGGCTAAGGATTCGGCAGTATTCTCTCTGTAAACAGTTTAACACAGTACTTGGCGCAGAGAGAGAGAGGAAGAGAGAGATGGAGGCTGACTTATAGACAGTCAGACTTCAATCAAATAATACAGTGGAAAATTAAGCAGCTTGTCTTAGACGAAATGCTCCCAGGACCTACAGGAAAGGAACTGCTGTTCAGCTTTTGCTGGGAGCGAGAGAGAATTGTGGAAAATCGGTGATATCAAAGTCACTTCCTCTCTCCGGCCCAAGGGCGGTCCATACTTTAGCGGGGTGGGAGTAGGGGATCTTCAAAGGTCGAGACCCCAGGCCCCGGCCCAGGTTTCCGCTTCTCATCGGAAGAACTGTGCAGGTCTGAGGCCTGGCCCTGGCCCGAAATCCGGAGGCCAGGAAGGCATGACATTTGCACGAAAATCAGCCTTGGTGACGATCCCCAATCCGCGAGGTCTCAAGTGAGCTCGGACCGCCTGGGGCGGAGATGCGGGGTGAGAATATCGAGGCGGGGGCCCGTGGCCGTGTCCCCCGCCCGCCCGCACGCTCGCTCGCTCCTCCGGGCGCCCGCGGCCTCGTGCGTCAGCGGCGCGGGCGGGGGCCGAGGGGAGGGGGGCGCCGCAAGGTGAGGGCCCCGCGCTGCCTTAAGACGCCGCGCGCCCCCGCCGCCGCTCAGAGCTCGCAGCGCGCCGCGCCGGCCGGACGTGCGGGCACAGGCGCCCGGCTCCCGCCGCCCCCGCCGCCCCCGCCGCCCGGTGCCAGCTCGCGGCCGCCGGCGCCTCGAGAAGACGCCCGGTCGAGCGCGGCGAGTCCCCAGGGACCGGCACGCAGCTCCCGCGGCGCGACGCCTCCGGCAGCAACAGGTAAGCGGCCCGGCTCGGCTCCCCGCGCCGCGGCCCCCGCGCCCGGCGCGCCCCCGCGCTCCGGCGCCCGGGAAGCCCCGTCCGCCGCGGCCCGACGGCGGCTGCGCTGCCCTGCGTGGAGACCCCCGGCGCGGCCCCTGCCCGCCGCCGCGCGGCCGGCAGCTCCCCTCTCGTTTTCCCTCGCACTTTCCCTCGCGCGCCGCAGCCCCCCCACCATCGTCTCGATGTTTCCTCGCCCTTTCTCACGGCCTCTGCTTCTTATCCTCTCTTCTCTTACTCTCTTTTTTTATTTTTCTGCCGCCGTCTCTCCCTGTCTCTCCGTCTCGCTGTCTCTCGTCTTTCTCTCTCATGCTCTATCCATCTCCCTGTCTCTCATTTGCTCATTCATTACCTCTACGTCTCTTTTGCGCGTCATTTTCTCTATCTCTCTGTGTAGCTCTCACTGTCTCTGTCTCTCATTCTCTGTCTCTCTGTCTCTCATTTTTTCTCTCCTCTTTCTCTCTCTGCTTCTCAATCTCTTGCGCGCGCTCTCTCTCAGACTCACCCCAGCACCCCTGCCTCCTCCCCCGTTCTCTACGAGCTCACCCATCCCTACATCCGCCACCGCCACTGATGCCGAGTGGGCTGGAGAATGCAGGGAAGATGCCGAATTTGGGGAGGGGAGGGGGTCGCAATCCTCCCTGCATCCAGCCACCGCTGAGCTGCTGACAAACTAGGAGATTTATCCGCCAGAGCCAGCGGTGGCCAAGGCGGCAGCTGGTTTCCATGGCAAAATAAAGTCGACAGAGAGATAGAGATCAGAGACAGAGATCCAGCCAGAGAAAAATCGAGGTGAGGGATCTTCGGAGAAAGATGGAGAGAGACAGAGATGCACACACACTCAAACATACAAGAAAAGTGTTTAGCGAGAGTCGCAAGGAGAGCGTGTGACAGAGAAACCAGCTCCCTTTAAGTGCACGCGCTGGAGAGAGTCTGAGCAACGAAGAGACGGATAATCGGGAGGGACAAGCAGTAGCTCTTCAGAGACCAACGGAGAGGGACATGCAGACAGCGGTAAAGGGAGAAGTTAACACACGGAGAGACAGAGACCGCGGTGGGGACAGGGAGAGACTCAGAGGGGAGAGGATCGGAGAAAGAGCAAGCGCAGCAAGAGACAGGAGACAGAACCCGAGGGAGACACGGACACAAGACAGTTGGAGAGACACGGAGACGGTCAGAGACCCACATAGAGCTAGAGATACTGAACAGGTGCACTGGGGACCCACAGGGATTATGAGGGAGATAGCCTGTGAGACAGAAATGGAGAGACGAGACAGCATTAGGAGAAGATGGAGAAGCACACGCACTAGCGAGCGACAGAGACAGTGACAGGCAGAGGTACAGAGACGAGAGCGCATCAGAAAGAGACAGAGGGAGAGACAGGGACAAGACCGGAAGAAGGACGAGATACAGACGCGCGCACACAGCTACAGAGAAAGTGCGCCGGCGGAAGAGACTCAGAAACTGAGAGATGGGAGTAACAGAAAGGGAGGAGAGAGAACGACAGACTGGCAGAGACGGACAGACAGCACGCACTTGCTTTGAGGGACTGAGAAATAGGGATAGACGACAGAGTGAGAGACAGGGGTGAGAGAGAGAAAACTGGTGAGAGAGACGCGCGCGCGCGCGCGCGCACGCACACATACACGCACACACACCCCAAAAGATGTAGGCAAAGTCCGCTAGTGAGAGACACTGGAGAGAAAGAGATAAATCGACACATGTAAATAGGCAGCAATGGAGCGCGCGCATGCGCTGGCGGGACAGACAGATCTCTGGAGAGATCTCTGGAGAGACCCAAACTCGGAGACCCTGAGATAGTGTGGGAGACGCGCAGAGCGCGCGCGCACCACCCGGAGACAGATGGGGGGGACTCGGAGACCCCGGGAGAGGGAAGGAGGAAGACCCAGAGAGTGAGAGGATTCAGAGAAACTGCCCGGATGCGGACTGGGGCCGCGTGAGGGCCCCGAGGCGGAGGCCCTGCAGCTGCTGCCCGGCGCAGAGGCGCCCCCTCCCCTGGCAGGGGAACTAACCCGGCCCGCGTGTTTCTTTCGTCTCCAGCCTAGACAGTGTGAGCGGACAGTGCGCCCCTTCGCCGCCCGCAGGTGCCCGCCGCGCCTGCACGCGTCTCCCGCCCGCCAGCCGCGGCCATGGCGCCCACCTGCACCAACAGCACTCGCGAAAACAACAGCAGCTACACGTGCATGCCCCTCTCCAAAATGCCCATCAGCCTGGCGCACGGCATCATCCGCTCGAGCGTCCTGCTCATCTTCCTCGCCGCCTCCTTCGTCGGCAACATAGTGCTGGCGCTTGTGCTGCAGCGCAAGCCACAGCTGCTGCAGGTGACCAACCGCTTCATCTTTAACCTCCTCGTCACTGACCTGCTGCAGATTTCGCTTGTGGCCCCCTGGGTGGTAGCCACCTCCATGCCTCTCTTCTGGCCCCTCAACAGCCACTTCTGTACCGCTCTGGTTAGCCTCACTCACCTGTTCGCCTTTGCCAGCGTCAACACCATCGTCGTGGTGTCGGTGGATCGCTACCTGTCCATCATCCACCCTCTCTCCTACCCGGCCAAGATGACCCAGCGCCGGGGTTACATGCTCCTCTATGGCACCTGGATTGTGGCCATCCTGCAGAGCACACCCCCACTCTATGGCTGGGGCCAGGCTGCCTTTGACGAGCGCAATGCCCTCTGCTCCATGATCTGGGGGGCCAGCCCCAGCTACACCATTCTCAGCGTCGTGTCCTTCATCATCATCCCACTGATTGTCATGATTGCCTGCTACTCCGTGGTGTTCGGTGCGGCCCGACGGCAGCATGCTCTGCTGTACAACGTCAAGAGCCACAGCTTGGAGGTGAGAGCCAAGGACCATGTGGAGAATGAGGACGAAGAGGGAGAGAAAAAGGATGAGTTCCAGGATGAGAGCGAGTTTCATGGCCAAGATGAAGGTGAGGTCAAGGCCAAGGAGGGCAGCGTGGAAGCCAGGGATGGCAGCCGGAAGGCCAAGGAAGGGAGCATGGAGAGCAGTGAGGAGAGCGTGGAGGCCAAGGGCAGCGAGGAGGTCAGAGGAAGCAGCTCGGTGGCCAGCAAAGGCCGCACGGAGGGTAAAGAAGGCAGCACCAAGACTGAGAGCAGCAAGAAGGCAGACAAGGGCGGCAGAGAGGTCAGCCAGTGCAACATTGACTTGGGTGAAGATGACTTGGGCTTTGGTGAGGATGACATCAATTTCAGTGAGGATGACATCGAGGCGGTGAACATCCCCGAGAGTCTCCCAGCCAGTCGTCGAAACAGTAACAGCGACCCTCCTCTGCCCAGGTGCTACCAGTGCAAAGCTGCTAAAGTGATCTTCCTCATCATCTTCTCCTACGTGCTGTCCCTGGGGCCCTACTGCTTTCTAGCAGTTCTGGCCGTGTGGGTGGATGTCCAAACCAAGGTACCCCAGTGGGTGATCACCATAATTATCTGGCTTTTCTTCCTGCAGTGCTGCATCCACCCCTACATCTATGGCTACATGCACAAGGCCATCAAGAAGGAGATCCAGGATATGCTGAAGAAGTTCTTCTGCAAGGAAAAGGTCCCCAAAGAAGACAATCACCCTGACCTGCCTGGAACCGAAGCCGGCACCGAGGGTGGAACCGAAGGCAAGATCGTCCCTTCTCACGATTCTGCCACTTCGCCTTGAAGTTGGTTCTAAGGTAAACCTTCAACTGTCCACAGAAAACAGGAGCGGCTTTCTCTTAAATGGACCATCCACAGCCCCATTAATGCCAGCTCATACCATTCCAGGCAAAGGTTCCGCACACATCCCTCTCACCACAAGGTAGATAAATGTATGGAAGTGTGCCCCTCAAAGAATGGACTGGAGGATTCTGACTGGAATTCCCCCCAAAAAATTATTAGGCTCTAAATTTCTTAAAGCAACAAGGGCTATCCATTTTGGACCCGCACTTGGTATTCTGTGTGTCTCCCCAGAGTTACCGTGTGTCGGCTTTCGCTCTGAGGGAGAAGGAAGATGATGCTGGAGAACTTAAGGACTTTTGAGCTCATGGGCAGAGGCTTCAGCCTGTGTTCACCTGAATGGAAAGCAACGGAGCAACTCGTTCATGGAGCCCAGGAAGCAGAATCCTACTGACTGATCAACGTATGAGCCAAATTCTAAACAGAAGAGACCCACAATCTGGTGCAAAGACTATTACAGAAACTAAGGGCATCGCATAGTTAAAATACCAAAAAGTTTCTAGATCCCCTAAAGGGATCAAGAAAAGTGGAAGAGGATAGTAGGGCTTATTTGAAGTGGGAAGCTAGTCCAAGGGAGAAAACAGAGAAATAACATACACACACGGGGCTAAACAGTGGACTTTTTTTCTGTAAAATCCTGGATTTGTGCATGGGCTGAGACCAAAATTATTTCATGCAAATAGAAAATTGTCAGTTAACACTATTTTCTGTCTCCCATTTGAATAATAGTGGGACAAAAATCATGCCACTCTTTTGCAATTTTCCCTTTGTGATTGACTTGAGATGCTCACAACAATCATTCAAAATGCCCTCTGCCAGTCACTTGTGTGGTTTTTTCCCCAGATAGGCCTTTTTGGTCAGACAGTATTTCCAGAAAAAAAGAAATTCCATTAGGGGTGGCCAAAGTCCTACAAAACTCCCACTGCCAATCAAGAGTAATGTGCCCACTAGAAATCTCTTTTGTGTCCATGAGACCATAGACCAAGAATATGATCTCCACATGGAGAGCACGTAAGGCAGGAGAAGCCTCTTCCTTCCTCCAGGCACACTCACGTGTCCTATCCACCTGTGGCTCTGTCTGAAGCCTTTCGGCTCTCCCCAGATGTAGAAGAGAAAGATAAGAGGGTCACAAATAACAGAAAAGATGGTTTCTCAATACCTGGCAAGCATCTGACCTATTCCAAATAACCCTAAGATCAAAGCGTTCAGGTCAGACATATCCTAATTATGGCTGTTAAAATATATATCACTTGGAAAAACCTTTACGATATCTATATTGTCCCTCGGGGCAATGCAGGGGAAGAGTTTTCAAATCTCAAACCCTGGAAACCACTTTGGGTAGGGATAGTATACACTTGTGTATTTCTGAGGGCACCGACCATATCAACACGACCAAACAACACAAAACCAAAAAATGATCAAAACAGTGTTTTTGATTCTCCTGAAGATCAAATTAAAGCAGCTCTACGGTCAGTTGAGTGTTCATGCAGAAATCTGATGTTAATATGGGTGGAGGGCGAGGAGGGAGGATTTGGTTGCAAAAAATGGTTAATCAGGTGGTTGTACATAAAGATGGCCATGTTCAGAGTTTAGTCTCATTCTTGTGTAATTACCATGTCTATATTAGAACTCAAATTTCATTCATTTAAAAGTCAAGCTCATTTATATTTTATCTCTTCCTCCTGACAGATTGCAACATGAACTTCTCAAGGGGAAGAGGTGAATAGCAGTGTATTTGGGCTAAATCTGCATGGGAATTTGGCATCACCATGCACAGAATTTAGGAGCGGAGAGGCGACAGACCCAAATAACTCTGAGCTGACCTGTCAACTCAGTATATCCATGAAAATCGCATTGATTTCAACCCCATTAATTTGGGACTTGTGGTAATTCAGACAAGACATGGGGGCTGAAGTTTACCCTTGCAGAGCATTTATTTTTCTACCAACATGTGTAAATTTATGATTCCAGTTTATTGCCAAACTCTTGCACTGACCTGTCCTCAGAGGATATCTGAACAAAGAAACGGCCTGTGTACCAGTCCTTCTATGGTGGGAGGGGTGTCGCCTCCACGATCTGTCACAGTTGGAGAAGTTCAAGGTAGCTGTAGCCTGACCTTCGAGTAGCAGTGCTGACCTGGGTAGGCAACAGGATTTCAAACATTAAATGTCTTCAAATATTTTGTTGAAACTGAACTTCTTGTTTTATTTTTAAAGATGAACCCCTTCAAAGTGTATCAGAGAAAATTGTTTGCCAAAATCCCAAATCAAAATGGAAGCAGAGCCTGTACGCGTGTGGTAAGTCCACCTCCCAGCACACACAGTGTTCTCTAAGGCACCGGGACGCACCGATTTCCTTTTTCAAGTTCCCCCTTTCCCTGTTTTTAGCCATTGTCCACTCTTATAGCAACTTGGATTTTTCAAAGGTGAAAACCTTTCAAAAGCGGGAGACTGGAAAAGAGGACCTTGGAATTCGGAGCATTCTGCTTTGCCAACATTTTCTTCTTAACCATCAATAGGGCCTCCAGTTAGCTTGGACACAGCGACAGCTTCAAATTTTATGCAATTTTGAATAAAACACTATCAACTTCATGAGGTTTTACTGCACATACCGTTTTGTCATTTGAAAACCTGAAAGCAGACAGAAAAGTCATCATTAGCCTCACAGACCCTCATGTGCAGTAGCATTCCCTGAATGTTTTTAAAGGATGTATTCCTTTGCCAAGGCCACTCCATGTGTGCAGTAAAAATCCCATTAAATTATAGGGGCCAGACAAACCAGCCTTTGAAACAATGTGATTTCCAATTTAATGATTTCCTTATTTAAGAATCATAGAGCATCTAGTTTGCCAAGGAGTCGCAGGTGCTTTGACTAACACACCAGTTTCAACAAGCTTGGGAAGGCAGTAATAAGGAGCAAGCCCCGGGCTTCTACGACTTCTCGGATGCAAGGGTCCACCTTCTTGAAGGCACCACCAACACCAGCTGCTCGGAAGTCCTGTGTGCTTCCGGCTCCCGGCCTACCTCCTGCCATCATGCCCACTGCCTTCGCCTGCCTCACTCCCCCTCCCACCCACTGCTGCACTGGCCCTTCAGGAATATCCCATGCTTGAAGCTCTGTGTGCTCACTCACTCCCCTTCATTCCCCCCCAAACCCAGAGCTGACAGATGCACAGGGACCCCGGGGCCCACAGAAGCAGGGAAGAGAGATGTGAACACTAGGCATGACCAGTAATTAAAGATATTTTTCTGTCTCTTCCCCAATCCAATCGAATTTAGAGACGATGGGATACCTACTTCAAATTCAACCAGTAAGGAAAAGTGCCCTTTTACGATGGAGGAGGAGGTAGGCACCTCATTTCTTACCAAAAAAGCACCCACTACAACACATCTTTGGGAGCACATTTAATCCTGTAGATACTGTCCAATTATTTTAGGAAAAAACCTAAAAAAAATTTTACCTATAAAATTGTAAGGTGCCTGATATTGCCTTATTTTATACATAATTAGCCAATTAAGCTAGGTAAAGTGACTTCAAAAGATTTTTTTCATACTATCTGAAGAATAATTTACAAGATTAAACTACACTTTGAAGAATAATTTACAAGATTAAACTAGGTTTTCTTTCTTAGACTTTGCCAAAATGCTCTTAAAAGTGTCTGAAATACACCATTTGGAAGAGAAAAATTACACATCATCTGGTCATTTGAACTCTCCAGGATAAAACCCTCAGAGGTTATGAGGATAAAACAAAGAGAGTAACAATTTAAACTACTGGACTGTATTTTTTTCCTCATATCTGCCTTCCCCCATATTTTAAGGGAAAAAAATCAAAAGAAGTGTTTTCCCCTCATAATGTTTTTCTTGTTGTATTTCTCTTTAAGACAAACCACCATGCTGTCAGGAGAGGCTTCTCTAAGCAAAATGTCTTTTCCTTCTAGAGCAGACAAAAGATTAAAGGAACGGTTGGCTGTGAGCCAGTTACTGAGATAAGGAGAGAAAATCTGGTCAGTCATGTCTTTTAACCCTCTCGGTCCTTCTGTCTCTCTCATTTTCTATGGGCCAGACAGTGCTCTTGGCCCCCATGAAGCCCCTCCAAGCTTAGACACGAGGACACAGAAGCAGTGAGTCACAAACAACAGATCATAGCCTAAAAGTCAAATAGAGAGACTCTTGTCATAAATTCTTTCCAGTTACTTACAAACGATCTCTTCCTCTACAGCAAATTGGCTGAAGGAAGAAATGGGAAAGCTAACATCCACAGAACTTGGCCACTGCCTGCCAGGTCAGTGGCAAGTTCACTGCTCTTTGATACGTAGAATAAGAATCCTCAAGGTAAACAAAGGTCGAAGGTCGCCAGTAGCAGTCAAATGCTCCCATCATTGCCTCTCAAAGCGCTTGTATCTCAAAGTACACACACCAAGGGGAAAACACAGTAACTTGTACACTCACAGGTTTGCTATGTCCAAGGAGTCGTTACTGGATCTCTCTTGTTCTAAAATATAGGGGAAAACAAGGTGGATTTTAGTTTGGTGCTTCAAAGTTGAGTGGATTTCCCCCCTCTTCATCTGTGCTACAACTTTAATGTTCAAAGTTTGCTATCTTTGTCTGTTTCAGTGGTGTATTCCTTTCTGTGGTAATTCCCCTAACTGTACCTTATTATTATATATAAAATGTAAGTGTTCTTGGAGATAAGGTGCTAGATATTAGATTGTATGTGTTCGTAAATAGTGTCATCCTCAAAAATGAGTAGTATGTACGTGTAAAGTTAGTTAATAAAATGCATGCAGAATTCTATTCGTGACCCACACCTTGGTCAGTTTCTGAAGTAGAACATAGTACATTTGTTTTTAAAGTTTTCTTTTTAAAGTGTATCCTACAGGACGTATACAATGCTCCAAGGTGGGGCGGCGGGAAATGGTGCCTTTCATTCCTTAAGTCCCTGGTACAACATAGGACAAGTGAAAACTTTTTCTGGTACAGTTGGTCACTAATGTGAACTAACCGTCTTGGCTGAAGTCCTCGCTGGCAGTTCTCCACAACATGCTTGGCACTGGTATGCCTGTTTTCCATTAATTGTATAGAATGCAAAATCAAAAAGACAGTCCTTTCCCCTTTAAAGAGCAAAGACCCCAGGACAGTCTATTGGAGTCCTGTTAGCTGTACCCGACTGTGAACTGACAGGGTTTGCATTTAGCAGATCTATATTGTAACCATCCCTACCCTCCCAGAGCAGTACAAAAACCCAGAAAAAGGCTGCTCTGTTATTTTTCCTTTGGTTGGTTGCCTGAGAGATAAGAGAGCATAGATGGGTAAATAAAGAGTGAGTGGGACTCCTCCGGGGGTCGCACCTGAGATGTTCGAGAAATAAACAATCATATCGCAATGGCGTTTGCATCAGACAAGAAAAGAGAACTACGAGATCAGTTTATTATATTTTAAGAATAAAAATATTAAAGCTGAAAACTATATATATACACCCTCATTGAATAATTTCTAAAACTGCCTTTAATACCAAATTTTATGTGCTGTTTTGAGACTGAAAACAAGAGGAAAATGCATTCAGTCAGTGAACAGTTTTAATATTTTAAATTTTGAATTTGAATTTTTCCTTTTCCTTTTCAAGAAGTATTTGTAATTGAAAAGTGCCTTTTCAAAGGATCGCCAAACTACAGTCCTGGGGCCAAGTTCCCATTGGCACAACTTACCTTCAGGTGCACAAAAGCGGTGGGCTTAATCGTCCCCCAGCCCCAGCAAGAAGAGAAACCCCTTCACACCCCAATCAAATTCATAAATCAATACTGTTACACAGGTCAGTAGTCTCAGAGACTCTGCCCAAGGACAAGGTTTCATATTTTGGTTGGCTTTAATTGGATCCTTTCGAAAATGGTTACAGTGCATTTTTTTGTTGGACAAGACCAACGGACTCCTGCTTGGGGAATGCAAAAAGATTGATGTTTGTGGTTTAACTAAATATTGTTAATGTTTGTGTTTATTAAATAGGTGCTGTTAATCTGTCCTTGGTATATTCTTCTTAAATATACTAAATAAAGTCTAATTTTAAGGTGTGTATTTGGTTATTGTGCCGAGCTCCATGGGGAAACAGAAGGGAAGGAGACACAGAATTAGTTCACCATCTCTTCTCTTTTGCTTGAACAAAGGAGACGGGGATAACCTAATTGTATTACACAGTAGAATGAAATATATGGGCTCCAGTATTTCACAGTGTGCTATTCCAATATAAGGACTATGCAGTGGGATGGGGGGGTCATCCTGAGGGGCTTGCTGGAAAAGGAGTATTTGCCTTGTCCTCTATGAATAAAAAGGATTCCACAGTGAGGGGGGGGGCGGCAGAGTAGGCAAATGGGGCCAGATGGTTTGCGGGGCTCCCAAATGCCAGTCTTTATCCTCAAAGCAATGAGGTTTGGTGGGATGTGAATAGGCTTTGCTTCAGGAAACAGTACTGCCCAGCACCTGGGTCACCCCCACGGGGCCCTCACCCCTGCTGCCCCGCTACTCAGGACCGGGACACCTCCGCCAGCACAATCCAGCCACACACACACACAGAGTTCAGCCCCGACTCACCGGGGATTACAGAACAGGAGGCAGGAGCATGTTTCCTCAAGCCCCAGGTTCAGAAAATGGTTCTGCCGCTAACGCCAACCACAACGTATAAAAACACAAGGCACAGATGAGAGAGGCACATATGTCTACAACTTACCCCACTAGTTCCTCTCAAGTCGATGTGCTTGACCTGTAGCTCTTCTGGGAATGTCATCAGTGGTAGGACAGGGGACCGCCGGCCTCGTGCTCCCCAAGTGGCATGCTGGGCCCACTTGGAGGCTCAGGGAGCTGTTCATCCCCATTTCAACCAAAGGAAAATGCTCTTTCCCATTTTTCACTCCCAAGTCAAGCTGAACACTGATTTACCCACTGTATTTCAAGATGTTCCAAGCTGGCTACCACAAGACCCACATACAGCCGCCTTCAGACTGTGATCTGTGAAGGCCCCACGGGCGGCGATCTTTTCCTGCTGCAGAAACAAATTTGCCTTCTAGCCAGCTACCGCCGATGCAAGTGAGTGGGCTCGCGAGCGCAGATAAAACTATCAGGCAGCAAACCTGGTGGGAAAAGAGCCCCCTGAAGCTCATTACAACACTGCTCAGCGCAGAGCATTCAGAGGAGAATGAAATCAGTTCCAAAGCATCTCCTAATAGCAGGTCCTCGGGTCAACAGGGCTGAGGACTCAGCCGTAGATTATGAGACTGAAGGGCAGTGAGTTGAGAGGCTCGGAGTAGTCCACTGTCAAAAGACACCTTATGTGTGGACTCTTAAGAAAAATGACCCAAATGAACTTATTTACAAAACAGAAACAAACCCATAGACGTAGAAAACAAACTTATGGTTACCAAGCAGGGGGAGGGATAAACAGGAATTTGGGATTAGCACATACACACTACTATACATAAAATAGGTAGACAACAAGGTCCTACTGTATAGCACCCAGAACTATATTCAGTGTCTCGTAATAACCTATAATGGAAAAGAATATGAAAAGGAATATATATATATATATATACACATATATATATGAATCAGTATGCTGTACACCAGAAATTAACAACAATATACATCAACTTGTAAATTCAAAAAAGAGAGAGAGACACCTTTGACCTTCTGTAGCCACTCCCTCCCCACCAGTCTGCTCCAGGCCCAAGGTCTGTTTGCCTCCTGTCATATGCCTGCTTCCTTCCAATATCGACCAAGGCACACCACTGGCTAGGGAATTAGTGTCTTCTTCCATGAGGCAACTGGTCAACTCTTCCTCCCGCTCCCACTCTCTTTCAGAACGCAACTCTCTGACCATGTCCCTCCTCATTCCAAACTCCCCTTCAAGGGCAACACCACCTCCTGGATCCCTGCACACACAAACAAGTATCCCTCAGCTTCAGGACGGCTCTGAGAATGTTCATGAATTGAGTATGTGTAGATAGTTTTCAAACGTTTTTCTCAATAAGACCACTATTTGTCAATAAAATTTACCGCAGAAAAATGTATGATGTTCACGACATGCCCCCAAAATTGTAAGCTCAAAGATTATTTACAATACAAATTCCCAGCATTTGGGGAGTTGTGACACCTGACTATTGTTGCGTGGAAGCAAATAAATTCACGAACATTGGCTCCAAAGATTTGTTCTCTACACACAACTAAGTCAGACTTGCATATTCTCAGCCTCCAAAGGCAGCGAACAAACAAAAAAAAAGACAACTAACAACCAGAAATGCACAGGAATAAGACAGCAGTAGCTGGTACTTCACAAATGCTTTATGCTAAACCAATGTATATTTTTAAGTGAACACCCAGGTATAAAGGTATAACCTAGTTTGTACAATCAACTTAAGTTAGAAAAATTCACATTTTACCTAAGATTTATTTGACAGTCGTTCTGATGCTCTAAACAAATGAGGAAGAAACAGAAAAGAAAAAAATTTCATCTGAAAAACCGATGTACTCAACTTTAAGTTTAAGGTAAATACACCTCTAATTGCTCTAATTGCTTTTTGTTGTTATTGTTGTTAACCGAGTTACTGGGGATTGAACCCAGAATTTCATGCATGCTAAGCACACACTCTACCACTGAGCTATACTCCCTCCCCTTCTGATTGCTTTAAATCAAACCTCTTTATGGTATTGTTTCAGGAAAATATGACTTAGAATAAACCTATTTCCCAATCTGTTTTTTCCAAACAATCAGTGCTTTATGTCATACAAACTGAGGCCAGACAATGAGATTTTAAATTGATATATATTTAAAACATGCCATTGGAAGCACACAGACATATCTCGACAGATGTTCATATAGATCTAGATTTATATTCAAAAGCAACAGTGATGTGCCTGGAAGCCTTTGGAGATATTCTTTAATCCACTTTCACCACACTATAGATTTTAGTAATAAAAAAGAAGCAGGAAAAAAATCCAACTGTCCCTGCAACAAAAGGAAAAAGATCTTTGTTAACCAGACATTATAGAAAATCAAAGTAGCTTTCTCAAAAACACAAAGCATGTCAGTTTTGAGGTGGACTACTGCTTCTCTAAATCTCAAGACTTTATCTTGAGTGAAATATCAAGTGAAAGTCGCCAGGCTCTCTCCTGGAGCAAAGATGAGCAGAGGGCTGGAGGCGGTCACCTGCAAAAGGGTGTGAGATCCACCTGGCTGAACGCTGCAGGTCTCCAATCAAAGCAAAATAATAAAAATGAGTAGCTTAAGTTCTCTATTTCAAAAAGGATACAGAAAGGTCCAAGGCTACTTTCTAACACAATAAACTTTGTATAACTTGCTTCAATTTAGAAAACGTAAATGACCCTCATCATTTTACATAGCAAAAGTGGGAATAAGCTATTTACTTACGTACTCAGAGCATATATTAGTTTTCTAAATCAAAGTTGTATATTATTAAACTTGAGAAACATCCCATCTTTGGGGAATTATCCTAAAGAAATGATCCCATAGAAGAAAAAAATTACATGCAAAAAGGTGTTCATAATACTGATTTATAATATTGAAAAATTACAAACAAGCCAAATGCCCCCAAATAAGGTGGCTCGCTAAACAATTGATGGACTAAGTGCTCAGTGAAATAAGATAGGAATCAAAAGTGACAATTATAAAGACCAAAATAAAGCAGCATTTAGCGATCTTTATAACCTGGTGTTAGGTGAAAAAAAGCCAGCCAGCACTGAAACAACTCCCAGGCACCACACCAATGTGAACACTGCATAGGCTTAAACCCGTGGACAGGAGAAGGGCATGAACAGAAGATACCGTTAAGTTTCAGGGTGACATAATTACAGACAAAATTGTTTAACATAGAATTGCACTGATGTTCATACTATAAAAACAATTTTCAGATGATATTAAGGTTCAATGACCTAACTGAAGAAAACTCTAATAAAACTTCCAAATCCTATAGTCTAAATGGGGCACCCCAAGACAATTCAATCATCTAGGAAAACATCTTACTTAATAACAAGGTCACAAAAAGCTTTAGGCAAGGTTTGTTACCTTTTTCTCTGCCAATTTCTAAACTTAGAATAACTTCCCATCCTATACACCATCACGTTACTTCCCTCCCAGCCTTCAACACTCCTTGTCAAGAGGCAGTACAGTATAGTGATTAAGACCACAGGCTCTGGAGGGCTCTGCTTACTTGTTGATCTCGGCCAAGTGACAGTCTTGCCAAGCCTCAGTGTTCTCAGCTGAAAAATGGGGATGATAATACCTATTTCTACATTAGGCTTCCGTTTTTCAATCCAACAACTTCAAAGGTTCAGGAGACGACAGGTCTGTAGCTAACACACGTCTCTGAATCTAAAACATTCCTGATTTCAATTTGCTGCATATTATTTCCATAAATTATTAAAATGTTTATAAATTCTCAACTTTCTGATGCTCTGCTTAAAATACCAAATTGTCTCCTGCTCGAAACACAAAAATCCATCCACCCTCCCATTGCTCGGATAGTTAGCTGAGCTAAAGAATCTGCACTTTGGAGTCAGGCAGACACAGCTATATGATGTAGAACAAGCCACCTCACTCCTCAAAAGGGAAAAGGAATTACACGCCCCCCCCCCCAACTAACAGGCTTGACCTGAGAAAGAAAGAAGATACATTAGGGTGCCTGTCAGAGGAGGCACTCAGGAAGCGATAGCTATCATCGAAGTTCTGATCCAGGGCTTCAAAAATAGGTTCACATGGGATTTCTTCGACTAGTGTAGTAGTCTCCTCAAAAGTGCCTGTACGCTGGAATCACCTGGGGAGATTTAACTACTATTGCCTGGTCACAACCGCAGCGATCCTGATTTAACTGATCTGGGATGCAGCCTGAGCATCAGGACTTTTTAAATCTCCGCAGGCCCTGCTAACATGAAACAAGGGTTTAGAATCTCTGGGCTATCCTGTCTTCCCTCCTTCCCTCCTTTCTTCCTTTTTTATATGTAAACAAACATAATTAAGTAGGATGAGAGGGATGGGGGTTGGGGAGCATTCTCTTCTAAAGGCCATTGAACCACACAAGTTACAAGCAACTTAGCAGGAGAGGGAATAGCTCAGTGGTAGAGCACGTGCTCAATCCCCAGTACCTCCGTTAAATAAATAAATAAACCTAATTACCTTTCTAGACAAAAAAAAAATAAAAAATTTAAATAAATAAGTAAACTTAATTACCTGCCCCGCCCCCGAAAAAAAGCAACTTAAAGGATCTGGAGAAATTATTTTTTTTTCTACAGCTCAATTGCTGGTACTACAACGCGAAGGTAGAAAAAGGGAGATGGGACAAAAAGGGAGAAAATTATTATTTGTTATCTTTGCCTATACCTCGGGACAAAGAAAGGACAAAACTAATACTAGAAATGTCCTAGTTTCTTTCTAAACTTCATAATCTTTTTTCATTAGGCCAGGTGATACATAACAAAAAGACAACCCAACCACAGGATCTTGAGTGAGGCAGTTCAAGACGCGAAGAGAAGCCTGTCTTTCCCCCGTCCTTTCCCTAATTACAATTCTATAACGAAAAGAATCCACAGGCTGATCCTAGGACTGGCATCCAATGCTATACGTTTCTTCTAGGGGTTTCCCATAATAGTTGTGCACACTTGAAAAAGAAGAAGAAACTAGCTAAATAAAACATTTTGAAAGTCAGTCACATTCTCTTCAATATAAACAAACCTTTAAAGAGTTTCCACAGCCACCATCGCGGCGAAATGTTAATATACATTCATTCAAGAATTTGCAGCCATAAGTCAGAAATGCAGAAAAGATTTGCCTAAAATTGGAATTAAACCCATTGCACGGAGGAATGAAGAGAAAGCCTGTTTGGAGGAAAGGGTCTTGGGGGACCTTGACTCTCTTCAGCCTCATCTGATTCAGTCTTCAATAAGCACTTTCTCCGGGCCTGGCATTTGCCAGGTAATAGAAAGGATAGAAAAAGGGTTCTTGTGGGGAACAATCTCAGTTGGTGGCTATACAGCATATCACTACCTATACAGATGTCATGAAGACTTGGAAAGGACCCTTCACCCCTAATTCTTTCACATTCACATCTTGTCAGTCACCAAGACCAGCAAATTCCAACTACTTAATAACTTCTGAATCCATCCCCTCCATCCGTCCGTGCATCTCCGTAGCCACTGGGTCTTAAGTCACACTCTCTTCATCTCTCATCTACAAAACTGTCTCCTGGCTTGTCTCTGTACCTCCAGTCTCCCTCTTAAATCCATTCTCCACTCTGACAGAGTGATTGTGATATTTCTAAAACACAAATTTGATCGCCATGCCCCTACTTACAAACCTTTAATAGCTCCCCAGAGCAAAAGTACTTAAACTCTGGAGCATATCAGAAACCTTTTAAGCTGTTAAAAATACAGATCAGCAAGGATTCGGACTCGGGGGCTTTGGGGTATACAGGCCTCGGACCTCAAATTTATTGCTTTTTGTTGGTCTTAAATAATTTCCACAAGTAAACGTGAGGCACACCCGAGTTTGAAAATGACGACTTAATATGAGAAAAATTCCAGCTCCTCAGTGAAGCACACAAGGCCCCTGGCCGTCTTCTTTAGGCCTTGTTCCTGCCACGCGATGGCTTAAAATGCAAACCCCAGCAACCTCAAATTACCTACAGGTTCCCACATGCCATGACTTGCTCAGCTTGTCAAATCTGCCAAGACTCGGTCTTCCGTCAAGACTCAGCCCTACACTTTCTCTAGGAAAGTCTCTTTGACCTCTTGGCCCCCGCCCCCTCCATGCTTTCGCAAAACCTTCTGTGCTTTCACAAAACCCCGGGTTCAGCACGATTAGGATCTTTATCGTGATACATGGAAATGCTTAGAGGTCTCCTCTCTCCAGACTATAGCCTTGAGTCTGGGGGTGAAGTCTTACTCCATTTTGGAACCCCAGTGCTCAGCACAGTGCTGGGGACACTACAGGTGGACAACAAATGTTTGTTAACCTGAACTGTTTAAATTAACTGCTTAGCAATGTAAGCTCCATGGGGACAGAGATTTTTATCCCTTTGTGTAAGGTTCTGCTCACTGCTAAAGCCGCAGCCTCTAGGGCAGTGCATGATATCCCAGAGGTGTTCAATATACACTTCTTGAATGAATGGCAGGAATTTGGAGAGGGCATCATACAGAAGATGCTATTAAGCTGGATTCAGAGGCATTTGAGGAGGGGAGACAGCTATTCCAGACAGAGGGGAAAGTACGTATAAAGGCCTGAAACAATTAAAATCCTGGCAGTTTTAAGGAATAGTGAAAACCATGGCAAAGGGGCTGGAACATTAAGGGTGAGTGATCAGAAAATTAAGGGAACATTAAAGAGAGCATATAGGAAAAAGGACTTGCAAAAGTAGGTGGGGGTCAGATAATGGGTGCTAAGTTAAGAACTTTGGATTTGATCACATAGGCAACTGGGAGCCAGTGAAGATACACAGGTGAGGGAGTGAGATGAACAAATTTGTTCATGACCAAGATGACAACGATGATGATAATGGTAATAATGATAATAGCTGAATAATGAATGAATAGCTGATTATTCAGCTGAATAGCTGAATAATGATAATAGCTGAATGATTATATGAACTATTCATATAATATATATTAATATACTATGAATATATGAATAATATATATTATATATTTTATATACTCATATAACAGCTGAGTAATGATAATAGCTAAATACTCATACACCTGGCTCTGGGTTAAGTGTTTCACATGTGCAATCACGTGTGCAATCACTCTGAGGTAGGTGCTATTATCTTCTGTAAGGAAACAGAGACTCAGACAGGTAAAGTGACTTGCCTTATGACACACAGCCAATAAACAGTACAACTGGGACTCAAAGCCAATTCTGTCCTGACTGTTCCAGGGTGGAGATATCAATACAGGCTGAGATGACCAGGAACTACTTTGTACAGAAATACCTCAAAGAAAAAGCAGAAGTCAGACAGAAGCAGCTTCAGGGTAGGGGTACAAAATCAACCCAGGTATGAGATGCTGGAAAATGCACCAAACAAGAATGCCAGGGAATAGCGGGTGGGGAGGCTACAGCTCAGTGGTAGAGCGCATGCTTAGCATGCACGAGGTCCTGGGTTCAATCCCCAGTGCCTCCATTAAAAAAAAAAAAAAACAAGAATGCCAGAGAGTGCAGCTTTTGCTTACCTCTGGGGAAAAGGAATACTTCCCTTCCTTTGAAATGTTTTAGTGTGGTGCTCAAAACTAGAAGAATGCTGGCTACCACAGGGCCCAGAGCTAAAGTAGGTCTCTAGCTACTTGCACTGGGAAAAACAGTAAGACCCAGAGATTTTCAGTATCCCTGAGAATAGAGAACACTCTGTCCTGTTCATTCCTATAGCACCTGGCACTCTGGTCCATAAATATAAGCCGAAATCCAAATGAGCTGAAATTAAAGACGTAATGAAATTATCCCAGAGATTACACTGGCCTTGACTCCCTCTATCTTAGAATAATGTGGAAAAACTGGAAGGAAGTGCTTCCATTTTTCTTATTTATTTTTACTTGGGGGGGGGTAATTAGGTTTATTTAGTTATTATTTTTAGTGACAGTACCAGAATTGAACCCAGGACCTTGTGCATGCTAAGCTCTCACTCTACCACTGAGCTATACCCTCCTCCCCTCTATTTTTTTTAGAGAATTTTTAATTTTTATTTTATTATTTTTGGGGGGAGTAGTTAGGTTTGCTCATTTTTGGAGGAGTTACTGGGGATTGAACCCAGGACCTTGGGTATGCTAAGCCATTCACTCTACCACTTGAGTTATACCCCCTCCTCACCTCTATTTTTTTAAAGAAGGGTTGGAAGTGTTGAAAGGGCATGGGAAAGACTTGAGACTGTCTGTTTTCACCATATATTCCTGGAGGCAATATTTTATTGCTTTTCTGCACCTGTCTTAGTTTTCCCAGTTAAGGGCAGTCCCCCTGATCAAATAAAGGACCACAAAGCAGATTCCACAAGCATCCTTTGGTTGTTGGTTTGGCCCCAGCTCAAAGAAAGTACCTCTTTCTTGAGGAGGACATAGAGACTTGTATTTAAGAGAATGAACAGTGGAATCAGACCAACCTAGGTTTGAATGAATTATAGCTCTAACACTTACTAGTTGAGAGATCTTAAACAAGTCAATTATTCTGGGCCTCAGTTTCTCCATGCATGCAGTGGGAGTAATATGACCTATACCTCATAATAATTAGATAATTAGGTCAAAATTCAGTGAGATAAATATGTGCAAATAGTTGATACACAGTCAACTCAATAAAAGACAAAGGGGATAAAGGAGATGGGAAGGCATAAATTGGGAGTTTGCGATTTGCAGATACTAACTACTATATATAAAATAGATAAACAACAAGTTTGTTCTGTATAGCACAGGGAACTATATTCAACATCTTGTAGTAACCTATAATGAAAAGGAATATATGTATGTATATGTATGGCTGAAACATTATGCTGTACACCATAAATTGACACAGCATTGTAAACTGTATATGTCAATAAAAAAGAATGCAAACTAAAAACAAAAAAGACAAATGGTATTCTATCTTATGTTTCCATATTCCCTATAGCACATTGTCAAGCCCATAAAAGAAGCTTAGTAAATATTTGTTAGTTGGTTAACAACTAGCTTTAATAAATCTTTATCCCTTTTTGATCTTTTGGCCTTTAGAATTGAAATTTTTAATAAGGCAGAGACAACTTGGTATAGTAAAACACAAAAGGCCCACTATAGCTAACATTTGTGTGTTAAGATAATTGGACTTTTCCTTCAGTATAGTATATTTCATCTCATACTGTGTGAGAACATGGATTCTTCACTTTAATTTAGTGATAAAATATTATGCAGTAGCCACTCTCAAAACATATTGAACTTCATTTGCTTCTTTTAATGAATAAAAATATATTCAAAGCACAGACACTTAGGGAGAGAGCCAACAGGAAAAGCACTCCGCACTTGGCTGATACTTCTTCTGGGTCTTAAAAGCTCTTTGTATCACACTGGCTTCAATCACTGCACAGTCACTGGTGACTCAGAGTCTCAGATTCTAAACATGTTTTCCTGAGATGATCAAAACTGTATTTTGCAAGTAGCACTAACTCTCAAGTAAAAGTAACGTTCAAAAATAGTTCAAAACCCACTATACTTCAATAAATAAATAAATATAAATATAAAGTCAAAAACAAAGGGAAAAACTGTTCACTCTAGACCAGGTTTCTTAACAGCAGCAGTATTAATATTTTGGGCCAGATGATTCTTTGTTGTTGAGGGTTATTCTGTGCTTTGTAGGATGTTTAGCAGCATTCCTGGCCTCTATCCAGTAGATGTCATTACCATCCTCCCAGTCATGACAATCAGAAATGTCTCCAGATATTACTAAATGTCCTATAAGGGACAAATTCATCCGTGGTTGAGAACTACTGCTCTGGAATACTAGTATATGCCTAAGTGCAAACATTTACATTGCTTGCTTAATATATAAATCCTCATGTAAAATATTTAATTTACTACCCAATGGCAATTTCAGCCAGTATGTATATTAAATCATAAACTCCAATGTTATAATCCAATATAGCATTTTAGACTTTAAGAGAAGGAATCCTAAGTGTTAGACCTTAGCTGGTTATTGTGATCTCACAACCATTGCATCAAACTAGAAATAAATTATTTCAATTAACCTTCTTAAGACTTTGACTCATTTGTTGATATCTAAAACAAAACTCCACGCAAATAAAAAATCACTAACTATCCTCCAATCAAGATCAAGCATCCGTAAGTTTGCCAACCATGAGCATCCATTAGAGAGCTGAGTAAAGCGATCAAATTATAAGAGATCATAGCCTACTTGGTCAAGCACAGACTTAGTTTCTTTCATAGCTTGTTTCTTAACAGCTGGTTAGGATTTGGGGCAAGTCACCAACTTTAACTGAAATGTATCTTGGTCTCTGTAATACAAGGTTTCCCTCTTGGTACCCTTTGAGGACATTATTGGTAGATCGTGGCTTATTCTTCCTCTCCCTGTTCCTGGAGCCCCATTTCAAAATGTTATTTATACGTCTGTTAGTGTGCTACCAACTGAAAATTGGGTAGAGGAACACCAGCCATAATGCACATCACTTCCTTTGGCATAAAAAATAAGAGGAAGAAAACAATGGGGTGCCATTTTAGACATACTGTGTTAACAAGGGACAAAACCACTTTTTAGAGGTTGGGGGTTTGTTGTTTCTTTAAAAATAATACTCAATGCCAGTCAAGGCTGTAGGGAAACTGATACACTCTGCTGATGGCAGAAAAGCATAGAGAGCCATAAAGATAATTATGCTTTTTGATACTGTCACACCATTTCACAGACTATCCTAAGGAAATAATCCAAAATAGGTGGAGGAAGTTCAATAGTGAAGAAACAGTTAAGTGAAGTAATCTACTCTATAGATTAAGCAGGCATAAAAATGACAACGCTAAAGGATATGTAGCAACATACTCAATATTGAAAGGTGACAGCTGTGAAGTCTTATGCTTTCATTGTCATGCCATGGATGAATTCAATTATCAAAGAGAAATATGGTGACCACAAGGAAGAGCTTTGGATGAATGCGTCATTATTCTCCTCAGCATTTTTTACATGAGTGGATATTGCTAATTCCAAAGTTGTCATTTAAAAAAAAATCACTCTCAGAAACATTTGTCTATAGTAAGAAAGAGTAGTCAGAAATTAATAACTATACTTTTGTGTACATCTATATTCACAAGACTAATTATTTAATTAAGGATGTCTTCCTCAAAAGTGTAACACCAGGAACAGAGGCAATAAGCCTCGCTTCCTGCTGAGATGCCATTTAAGAGTCTTCCCCAGAGAGGGCTTCTTAAAAAACAGTTATAGAAAACAGATGTCAAAAGCACACTTCATGATTTTACTAATTTTTTCCTGATATGAACAACAACCAGAATTTATTTCAGAGGTTTCCCATACTCATTATTTAATTTAAAAACAGATATGAAGCTCTCTCTTCCTCTCTCTCTCTGCCCATATGAAAAATAATTTGCTTTGATATAAGATGGTGATATAGGAAGATCCTGAACTCACCTTCTCCCATAGACACACCAAATTGACAGCTAAATATGGGAGAAATTCCTCTGAAAAAAACCTGGCAGAGAACCCCTTCACATGGGGCAAAATGAGAGGGAAACCACATCGAAGTGAGTAGGAAAGACTGAGACACAATTTCACTATAAACTCCAAACCGGCATGGTGATGCACAGTCAGGAGGGAACCCAAAGCCTGGGGCTTCTTTCTGAGGAGCAAAGGGTTGGTACCCTGTATTGGACACCCCAACTTTTAAGACCAGAACCTGACAGATGAGTCCCTGAAACATCTGGTTTTGAAAACTAGGGCTCACACCCATAAGACTCAAAAGGCCGGGGCAAACTGAGATTTAGCTCTTAATGGGCCCCCACACAGACTCACCCACCCCAGGTCACAGCACAGAAGCAGCCCTTTGAAAGACTCCCAGACTTGATGTCAAAAAGATTCCTTTGATTGAATAAACAAATGGGACCTAATCAAACTTAAAAACTTTTGCACAGCAAAGGAAACCATTGACAAAACAAAAGGACAACCTACTGAATGGGAGAAGATATTTGCAAATCATATGACTAATAATGGATTAATATCCAACATATATAAACAGCTCATACAACTCAACATCAAAAAAAAAAAACTCGATTAAAAAATGGGCAGAAGAACTGAATAGACATTCTTCCGAAGAAGAAATGCAAATGGCCAACAGCACGTGAAAAGATGCTCAGTATCACTAATCATCAGGGAAATGTAAATGCAAATCAAAACCACAATGAGATATCGCCTCACATCTGTGAGAATCGTTATTATTAAAAAGAACACAAATAACAAATGTTGGTAAGGATGTGGACAAAAAGGAACCTTCGTACACTGTTGATGGGAATGTAAATTGGTGCAACCACTGTGGAAAACAGTATGGAAGTTTCTCAAAAAACTAAAAGTAGCACTACTATATGACCCAGCAATTCCACTCCTGGGTTTATATCTGAAGGAAACAAAAACACTAACTCAAGATATATGCACTCCTATTTTCATAGCAATGTCATTTACCATAGCCAAGACATGGAAGCAATAGATAAATGGATAAAGAAGATGTGGTTTGTTTATTTATTTATAATTTTAAATGTTTTATATATATATATATAAAATTAGCCATAAAAAAAATGAAATCTTGCTATTTGGGACAACATGGATGGACCTAGAGGGAATTATGCTAAATGAAATAAGTTAAACAAAGAAAGACAAATACTGTATGATTTCACTTACATGTGGAATCTAAAAAATGGCAATTGAACAAACATAACAAAATAGAAACGGCATCATAGTTACAAAGAACAAACAGGTGGCTGCCAGAGAGGAGGGGGAATGCAGGACCAGTGAAATAGGTGAAGGAGATTAAGAGATACGAAATTCCAGTTAAAAAATAAATAAGTCATGGGATGAAATGTACAGTGTGGGAATACAGTCAGTAATTATGCAATATCTTTGTATGGTGACAGATGGCAACTAGACTTATCAGAGTGATTATTTTGAAGTAGACAGAAATACTGAATCACTATGTTGTGTACTAACATAGTGTTGTAGATCAATTATACTTCAAAAACAAAGCAACAAACTCTTAGAAAAAGAGATCAGATTTGTAGTTACCAGATGTGGGGGGGGGGGTGAGGGAAGAGGAATTGGATGAAAATGGTCAAAAGGTACAAACTAGAGAAATAAGTACTAGGGATATAATGTACAGAATGATAAAAATAATAGGTGGCAATAGTGATAGTACAGAGGAACGAAACTGTCAGATCTTACCAGGGTCTTAAAACACTGCTGTACGTTATATATGAAAGTTGTTGAGAGTAAATCCTAAGAGTTCTCAGCACAAGAAAAAAAATTTTTCTATTTCTTTAATTTTGTATCTATATGAGGTGATGTTCACTAAACTTACTGTGGTCATCATTTCATGATGTATGTAAGTCAAATCATTATGCTGTCCACCTTAAACTTATACAGAGCTGCATGTCAATTATGTCTCAATAAAAAACTCAATAAAAGTGGAAGGGAAAACAGTATACACCCTTCACAGAGCTCTTAGGGCTGTGAAGACAGATATAAGCCTATAGGTACATGAAAAAGTCTAACATCACTAATCATCAGAGAAATGCAAATCAAAACCACAATGAGATATCACCTCATACCTGTTAGAATAGCTATTATCAAAAACACAAGAAATAAAAAGTGTTAGCAAGGATGTGGAGAAAAGGGGACCCTTGTGCACTGTTGATAGGAATATAAATTGGTGCAGCCACTGTGGGTAACAGTATGGAGATTCCTCAAAAAATTAAAACAGAACTACCATGTGATCCAGCAATTACACTTCTGGGTATTTACCCAAAGAAAACAAAAACACTAACTCAAAAAAATATATGTACCCCATGTTCACTGTAGCATTATTTACAATAGTCAAGATATGAAAACAACGTAAGTATACACTGATGTATGAATGGATAAAGAAAATGTCGTATATGCATATATACAACGGAATTTTATTCAGCCATAAAACAAAGAATGCAATCCTGCTTTTTGTGACAACATGGATGCCCTCTGAGGGCATTATTCTAAGTGAAATAAACCAGACAGAGAAATACAAATACCATATGCTCCCACTTGTGGGATCTCATATGTGGAATCTTTAAAAAAAATTTTAAATTAAAAAATTAAAATAAACCACCAAGTTCATAGGCACAGAGAACAGATTGGTGGTTTCCAGAGGCTGGGGAGTAAGAAGGATGTGGGCAAAATGCATGAAGAGAGTCAAAAGTTACAAACTTCCAGTTATGAAATAAGTAATTCATGAGGATGTAATGTACAACATGGTGATATAATTAATAATACCACACTGCATATTTGAAAGTTGCTAAGGGAATAAATCTTAAAAGTTCTTATCCCTCCAAGAGGGGAGAGGATATAGCTCAGTAACAGAGCACATGCTTAGCACATGCACAAGGTCCTGGGTTCAATCCCCAGTACCTCCATTTAAATAAGTAAATAAAAATCTAATTACCTTCCCCTATTAAAAAAAAAGTTCTCATCCCCTCCAAAAATTTTGTAACCGTGTGTGATGAGAGATGTGAACTAGAGTTATTGTGGTGATCATTCTGCAATATATACAAATATCAAATCCTTATGTTGTACACCTGAAACTAATATCATGTACGTAAATTATACCTCAATTTAAATTTTTTAATTTCAAATAAAATCAAAATAGATATGGAAACATTATAACACCATAATGATCTCTCCCTTCTATCATACTCTATGGATTTCAAGATGAATCATGTGCTTAGCACTATGAAGGATATAAAATAGGCATAAGATGTGGTCCCCATTCTCAAGAAGACTCCAAGTTAGCTGGGGAGACATGCTAAAAATGTCGGGAGGAAACACACCTGAACTTCGTGGTTCAGTTTAAGAGGCTTAGAAAATATGCTGAGCAGCCAGAACAGGAGCCCAAACACCAAGGATAAGTTTACACGTTGGTAGAGAGGGAAGTATGGCACTATTTAAGTTTTCTAAGAAGAATGACATTATCACACTAGTCCCCTGTTTAAACCCCCTCAACTTCCCATCACTCTTACAATAAAATCTACATTTCTTAATGTAGTTTTTAAGACCCTGGTAAGATCTGACAGTTTCGTTCCTCTGTACTATCACTATTGCCACCTAGTGCCACTCCCCCTCTCTTGCCATCCGGAACTTCTCTGTGTTCTTTGAAGATGTCAAACTCCTTCCCACTTCAGGGCTTTTGAACATGCTGTCACCTCTTTTAAAACACCTGATTATCCACCTCTTCTTCAACATCATTTCTTTCACAAAGCTCATCAAACCCGTAATTTCTTCTATGTCTCCCATCCATTAGAATATAAGATCTACAAAAAAAAGAGACTTTACCTGTCTTTTCCATCACTGCATCCCCAGCAACTAGCACAGTGTCTAGCGTAGCATAAGATAGACTAATAGAAGAATAAAGACGGAAGTTGTGATTAATTAACTGGGAAGCATGGAACGGCTATGTTAAGAATTCCTGCAAAATAAGCCAAGGAGATCAGAGATTAGAGATGATAGTCAAAGAGAGAAAGCGATTAAGATGAGTCAGTCTGGGGAAAAGGAAGAGCTAAATAAATTCAACTTTCTGGGGCATGTTGAGTTGGCAGTACCAATGGGACGTGCAAATGTTGAGAATATAACAGGAGAGAGGTTATGGTTAGAGATACAGATTTGGGAGCTGTCAGCATTGAGGACCTCAGTGAAGCTCTGGGACGAAGTAAGCTCTAAAAGGGAGAGTGTGGAAAGAAAGGACTGAAATGTTGAAGGCTGGACCTTGGATAAAGGCTAGAGTTAGGCGACAGGAAGAGGAAGGAAAACAAAAGAAGGCACGGAGCGGTAGATGAAGAATGCCAGTCATGTTAAGAGACTCGCACAGAAGAGGTGTTGCATAGTGTTAAGCTAAGAAGCCAAGGAGGATGAAGACTGGAGTAAAGGCCATTAGATTTGGCAAGAGATCACTGGGAACCTTGGAGAGCCAGCATGCAGTGGAGTGTCGCAACAGAATTGATGCACGTGGCGGAACCAACCCGTGGGAATACATTTTTGTCAGCAAAGTGACAATTCGGGATGACAGCTAACTTTTGAAAGAAGCTGCTGTAATATGATTCTCAGAAAAAGGCGGCTTGAGTCAAAGTGTTAGGTAATGAGAAAAACATAAGCCTAAAATGACTGCGCTCAATTCACCCAACTGTGCGTGAACAGAAAAGCCAGTAACTCACTGGGGGAGAAATCCAAAACAGAAGACAGGAGAGGCAGAGGCTACATATACACACAGTGGGGCGGATGAGTCTCACGATCTCGAGAAAAAGAAACCAGACCCTAAAGAAGCCAGACAGAAAAGAGTACATCTCCTATGAGTCCACTGACATACAATTCAAAAACAGGCCAAATGAATCGATGCTGTCAAAAGTCAGGATAGTGACTGCCTGTCGCGGAAGGGAAGTGGACCGAGGCCCAGCAGTGGCTGCTGCGGTGCTGATCACTTACTGTTTATGAACCGTGGTGCTGATCACCTACTGTTTATCAACGTGGGCGTCAGTAACAGAAGCGTGTTCACGTTGTGACAACTCATCAAGTTGTATGCTTATGATGTGTGTGCTTTTCTGCATGCGTATTTCAGTAAAAAGTTTAAAAACCTCAAAGACAAGCATAAGAAGCCTGGTTAGACTAGACTTGTGAGGCCCTCTCAGGCCTTTGGTTTTAGCTAGAACTTCTGGTGGCTGAGAGATGAGAGCAGGCCTGCACAGTCTGCCTTTTACTGTGGAGCTGAGACCAGCAGTACACAAAAAGCACAGGAAGGAGCCACCACCCAGATGCCCCGTTTCTCAGATAATGTTTGAATCTGTCTTAAGGCTCTGATTTCCGACAAATTTCCATTGGTAGTCTTTGCACATTTGTTGAACCTGAGAGTTAAAATCAGAGAAAATACTTGAAATTTTCCAAGCTGATCTACACAAGTGATGTAACTTCAGCTAAAACCAGAACTTCAAAGTGAGGCAGGTGGAGGTGGACCGCCACTTCCCTTGTGTTGAAAGGGGTGTACAGCTCTCCAACTTCATTATTTCTCCAGCTGGATCATTTTATAGACTATTCCATTTTTTTCACCTGCTTCAAGCATTAACCTAAAGACATGTTTCCATCACATCTGAACCCAAATAACAAACCCAAAGGAGTCATCCTGAGAAGTATACACCTTGTTCCTCACATTTAATTGCTTATATTGACTTAATCTAATTTTACTAATTAAAAGTTATTCAAGTCGGTTAATTTTTTATGTTTGGAAGCTATTCACAGGTGATTACACATTACCCTTACTGTGTTTTGGAACACATCCCTACTATTTAAAACTCACAAGGGACAGCCTCGCAGCTAAGTACATACGGTCCGTCCAGTTCCCTAGGCTTTGCAACCTTTCATCCCCAAAGCATAAAAATGAACATGATGACTTTGTTCCCTCTTCCTTCCATTGATTGTTAATTGATGCTTATTATTGTATTATGGTTATCTCCAAGTTTCTTTAGAGAATCTGAAATACACAAAGTAATTCTGGGCTTACCTGTGAAAAGGAAGAAAATCAAGACCATGATCATCGAGGACCCAAAGTACAAAATAGTGCTTGCAACGTCCGCGATTTGAAGTTTGGTAATGAAGTAATAAACTGTATACATAAAAAGATAAACAGCCATAAAACTGCTGGTAAAAAAGGCTCTCCACCACCAATGATAATCCTGCACAAACAAGTAGAAAAAACAACTTTTTAGATGAAATTCTAGCCATCCATGGACTAGCAATTATTGCAATAACAAGCAACATAAAGTAGGCTCCATAAGATTATGGATTAAAAGAAATAAAACGGGAAGTTTTATAAGAAACAATATGATATGTACCGTCTGACTAACGTACATCCTGCTTGGGATGCCCTAACCTTTATAAACTGTTTCCCGGGTGACCATGTGAGCCCTCAGGGATTATGCTTCTCATGTCTGCATCCTCTCTCTGGAGATGCTGCCTCAGCCCTGGAAGGCTTTCAAATCAGCTTCAATTTACTGGCCAGAGTTGTGCTGGGCCTGAATCAATGCTTCAGACCAGGTGAAAAAGGTTAGTATAGAAGTTTAAACTAGACCTTTTTTTTCCCCCCTTCCAGCTTTATTGAGATATAATCAACATACAGCACTATACAAGCTTAAAGTGTAGAGCATAATGATTTGATTTATATATACCATGAAATGATTATCACAAGAAATTTAATGAGCATCTATCATCTCATAGATACAAAACCAAAGAAACAGAAAAAAATATTTTTTTCCTTGTGATGAGAACCCTTAGGATTTACTCCCTTAACAACTTTCATATATAATGTACAGTATTAATTATATTTATCATGTTGTAAATTATATCCCTAGCACTTATTTATCTTATAACTGGAAGTTTCTGCCTTTTGATGGCCTTCAACCAATTCTCCCTCCCCCAACCCTGCCGCTGGTGGCCACAAATCTGACCTCTTTTTCTATGAGTTTGTTTGTTTGCTTAAAATAGACCTTTATGACTAATGGGATTTGTTTTAATTGGCTAAATTCAAGACCCGTGGAGGCATGACTGAGGTCAATAATCAGGTTGGTCTCACCCTACCCCATGGACTCCTTCCTGACAATAATTTTACCATAAAGGCACTGTGTTCAAGGGTCAAGGGGATAAACAGTACAGAGAAGAGTGAACATAGCAGGTCTGAGGTTGCTGTCTTTAGAAGGGTCTGCTTGCAAGGTTGACCCTCGGCTTACATCTGGGAATTTGGTATTTAGTCATTCCCTGATTGATAAGACTGGTTTGCTCTACCTGGACTGTATAAACAATGAGATTTATGGTAAACACTTGCTTTGCTTTTGAGAGTCTGGAATTTTTGTAGTTGCTAGGCAGAGGGTGCCTATGTGACTAGCTCCCAGTAAAAACCTTGGATGCTGAGTTTTTGATGGGCTTCCTTAGGCAGAAACATTGCACATATATTCCTGCATTTTTTTATTGTTGGAGAAAGGAGCAAACCTGGTGTGTGCCCCCCACCCCACCCCAAGGAGAGAGAGAAGGCACAGGAAGACTGTACATGGATTTTTCCCAGGTTCCACCTGTGTCTTTTTCCTTGGCTGACCCTGTTGTGCATCCTTTTGCTGTAACAAACCCTAGCTATGAATACATCTACACGCTGAGTCCCTTGAGTCCTTCTAGTGAGTCACCAAACATGTGGGTGGTCTTGGGGACGCCCAAAACACTTTCTAAGAAATAAAAATATATACACATTATACAACTATTAATCTATGTTTCATTAATGCTTGTTGCAGATTTCCTATGCCAAAATGTACCACAGAATGAATGAGTAGCTAAGTGTAATATACAGATAATTATATATCTTTTCCCTTTATTCCTATAGCTCAAGAAGAAAATGCTCTAAGACATCATGGACATAATAATCATCCCTTAAACTCTCTATTGTCACCTTTAGAGAGTCACATTTACTACCAAAATAATAAGAGAGATTTGGGGGATTTAAGAAAACATGCTTCACTACCAACTTAGTTATCCAAAATGATATCAGGGTAAAAATGGGGGTTGCTTGGGGTGAAAAGAACTATTTATGTCCATGGTAACCAAAAGGCAGTGAAATGAAAGTAAGAGAAAAGGTCTTTAGCAGCAATCTCAACCCATAAAATACAATCCTGGCCTAATCTGCAAGAAAATATTAATTGTTAAAAAGAAAACACCATTGAACCAGATCTTTTATGTGTCTAAACTATCAAACCAGTTTTCTATATTTTTCTATGTTAACTGAATATTATGCAGCAATTATAGTAACTAGCCAGAGAGAAATTGCTTTCTGTTTAAAATTTTCCATCAAAGTAGCATTAACTTGATAGCTGCATCAAAATCAAAATGTGTCATTAGGAAAACACAATATAAAACCCAGCCCAAGTCGCAGAGACAATGCAGTTAACATTTATTTCAATTCCTTTCTCAGCACCGACCTCTAACTGCAATAATGCAAGTTGGGAAAGCTTAAAATGCATTAGTTTCTTGTGTCTTTACCTCAGCGCACAAATGAAAATAACACAGCAACACTGTAGCTTCTGAACAAGTA
Organism: Camelus dromedarius; assembly: GCF_036321535.1. NCBI lineage: Eukaryota > Metazoa > Chordata > Mammalia > Artiodactyla > Camelidae > Camelus > Camelus dromedarius. The sequence continues at coordinate 13,472,457 of NC_087472.1, forward strand.
ATCAGGAGAATTATAAAGACTAAGAAAAGAAAGCCAAACATGATGTACATCTGATGAGACCTGAAAATAAAAACGACAGCTTTAAAATAAACTTTCACTTAATGATACACGCAGAAAGATCAGCCCAACTCTATACAGTAAACTGTCACACCCTTCTCTCACCTTGAGCTCTTCATTCCAAACCTCTATCTAGCCAAGTACTACCAAAAAACACATTCCCTTACCTACATGGCTCCTTGGCCATATCTTCTCTCATCAGAATCTGGGTTGCTAACTTACCCATATTTCACTATTCATATAACTTAGTTTTCACTTAAGACCCATCAATTTTCCTTATACACATTTGAAAACATGCTTTCTCTTTAGAAATGGGAAGTTGTAAATGCCGTAAACACCAGCGACTACATTATACAACAGAAAACCACAGAATCAAGCGTCATTTTGCCTTTGGAGGTCTGTTGACAGGTAGCCTCTCAAATAGGTCTTTATAGCACAGCTCACATAATTCTATTAAATATACTTTCAAACATGCATCTTTAAAAGCATCTGTATGTGGATTACTTTGAAGGAATGAAGTCATTTCTTTCATAACTCTAGAGCTCAGCTGACTAAATCGGCATGAGAAATATATTTTTTTAAAAGCCTTCTGAAAGAGAAGAAGAAATTGGGGAACTGATCAAGAGCCCATTTTAAAAGCTCATGTAAAATGTATACCTGGGTCTGAGGGTGAAGGATGGGGGTTGAGGAGAATCATCTCTATAGTTGATAAATATATACAAAGGTGTATACAACAAGCACAGTGTTGCCAATTGAAACAAGTTAATTTGTCTAAAGAATTTTTCTGTTTTCACTTGAAAATTACTTTTCCATCAAAAACATCTGGAAAATTTGGTTTCTATAATTGATTTTTCAGCATGTTAAAGATTTAGTTGCTGACAAGGTGACAGATTTTATTGCTTATCTTTCAAACAAATTTGACACAATGATTTTAAAAGGTGAGCAACTAATGTGTGTGATTAAGCCTAATTTCTGAGGACTTAAAAGTCCTAGGTTCAATCCCCAGGGTCTCGATTAAAAAAAAAAAGTTTTGTCTAGAAGATTCCTTCGGGACAAAGTGTTATAAACACACACAGTTGGCAACTGCATTTTATTTTATTTTATTTTATGGAGCCTTTTCCCCATCTCCAAAAATCCCTCCACAGTGACACCCCACTTGGCCAGCTCCTGAAACCAAAATGCTGTCAAGAATCAGGAAGTAAAAAAAAAAAAAAAAACGGGACTCAGAGCAACTGAAATAGCTGTTACAAAGCAGGGACACTAAAGTGGTGGCACTTTAATCAGAGAGCACTGGTTTTTACTTCACATGCATTTCTAACTGTCTTGGTTATTAGAATTCTTAAACCACAACAGATTAAAAGTAGCAAATAAAAAGAGCAATGCTATAAGGAAAAGGTATCTGACACTAAAACTAACAGTTGAGAAGAAGGAAGATAGAAACCCATTACTTAGAGCTCAGTACAGATGAAGACAAAGTCAGTGGTCTTCAAATTATTTTTAGCAGAGGAACTCTAAATGAAACCTTGCCTGGAAGACCAGTATGGAAAACATCTTTAAGCACCTCCCTCCAAGGGACACCCATATCCCACCCCTTGCAAAGGCTCAGAGAATTACAGTTTGAGAATAGCTTTTCCAATTCACCTGGAAAGGCTGAAAAAAAGGTTATTAATTTTAGAAAAGGAAATCTTTATAGACATTTCCATCAAAAAGTGGCTTTGAAATTTTGTGAATTAAGTCTTAGTTTCCTTGGTGAAAAATATGAAGACAAATATATGTTTGTATATGCAAGACTGGGACATTGTGCTGTATGCCAGAAATTGACACGTTGTAATTGACTACACTTCAATTTTTAAAAAAAGTCTTAGTTTCCGTGGAAATTTTCCCAGGCCAGACTGCTATTTCCTAGATAAAGCAGGGTGGCAAATGAAGTTCTACCAGACCAGAACTAAACCTCCTTGACACAGGAAAATTCACTTTTTAACAATGATTATTTTTGAGACTATAAAGATACCATACTCACCAAATACTGTTTAGGATGAAAAAAAGTTGAATAAAAGTACAGCCAAAAGGTAAAACACCACCAATTATCATTCCAAAAAGTGGTTTCCTAAAGAAAGTTTGCTGAGGAATCTGGCGGGGAACCTGGTTGATGTGAACTGGATGCTTAAACTGCTCGAAAATAAGTCAAATGAGAATCAGAATAAAATAAAATTGAAGTAAATTTATACAGATATTATCACAATACAGAATCTTGAAACTGAACATTTCCAAGAGCAGTTATCCGGGCAGCAGCCAGACCCATGCTGTGCACCACAAATAGGATAATGCAAAGCACAAACACAGTATTAAATTTTTTAGTAGCTGTATTTTTAAGAGTTAAAAAGGGGGAAATTAATTTATTAATAGATTTTATTTGATCTAATGATCTAACATGCCTAAATATTATCATTTAAATTTGTGATTGATATAAAGATTATTAATCGGCTATTCTATATTCTTCTTGTTGTTCTAAGCATTTGAAACCAGTGTGTATTTTATACTTACAGCACATAATTCAGACTACCCACATTCCAAGTACTCAGAAGCCACAATCGGCTAGTGGCCACCATACAAGATAGCTCAACAATAAGGATGTCTATTCTTTCTTATAAATTTCAAGGGAGAGATTGGACAAAATTTACTAGTGACTATTCCAACACGAAATAATATATGATGTCAAAAATTCTCAGGATTTGGCTAAGAATTTGTCTCTGAAAATTTGTCAGCAGTTTTCAGAATTTCTTCTTTTTTCTGCTCTCTGTGGAACTCCACTGCCTGTTTTGTCCTGTCTAATTTCTCCCCTGCAAACGTATGCTGTATCTTTATACAACCCTTTTGCAGTGTGGCCTCATTCAGTCTTCATGGTATACCGCTCCTTTCCCCTTATACGTGGAATAGGCTAACTTCAAATCTGTAAACCGAACAGCTCCATTTCTTGGATTGTATCCTGGCTTTCTTCCCCTGACTATATAATCCTATTACTTTTCTGATGTGACTAAAGTAGCCTTCCTACAATATGTTCTTTTAATTTTGCCCATCAGAGATAGAGGGAAATATAAACAACCTATAAAATGGGAAATACATTAAATAATGTCTTTTAAAGTGTTACTGGCTTTCATTTAATATTTTTAAAAATCTTTTATTCCAAAATGATTATTCATTGTTGTTGTCACCAATGGTACATTTTCCATTCCATATATAGTATATATACTCATTGAGGGATTATTTCAGACATCACTCAATGGTCAAAGTAGTATTTTAAAAGCTTACCTTTCCCATGCTTCCAATGTATGCACCCAAAAATGTTAGTGGTACTGAAATTCCAAGCCACATTGCAAAAATACCTATCAAAGCACCAAAGGAGATGGCAGCCGATGACCCCTCCACCCAAAGAATTAGATTCATGATGAAGAGATTCACAAAGATGACACTGGGGGGAAAAGTCATCAAAAAACATTATGATTTCAGGAAAATGTTATAAACATACTTGGTGTAAATGTCAGAACACTCTTTTGGTAGGAAAGATATAATAAATTACTTGGTTAAACCCTAGAAGAATATTAAATCACACTGTGTAAACCACTCATTGAGCTGGAGCTTAAACTCAATACCATATAATAAAATAACAGTTTATTATAGGATATAATTTCCACATCCCACTCATCGTTGCACATCCAGAGTCTAGCAAAAAATAAATAAATAAGGTGTGGAGCAGTATATCATTGAAAAACTCAATATGCAATATAGTGAACACAATTAAGAAAATACATATATTAAAAACAGATTTTAGAATCCTAGACTGAAATGGGCTATAAATAGCCTCAAGTCAGACAAGTATTCATTTAAAACAAAGAGTTTTAGGTATACATAAAATAGATAAAATAAGTTCATACTACATAGCACAGGGAAATATATTCAATATCTTATAGTGGCTTATGGTGAAAAAAAAAGTGAAAATAAATATATGTATGTTCATGTATGGCTGGGGCATTGTGCTATACACCAGAAATTGAAACAACATTGTAAACTGGTTGTGCCTCAATAAGAATAAAAATAAAATTAAAAATAAAACAGTTTTAAATTAGTCATTCAAAATCAGCAGGTCAGCTGCTAAGTCTGCTGGATAAATCCCCAGGCAAGCCCAGCTAGGGTGTCTGTGTGTGTTCCAGACAAGTTTGATCCCGGCTACAGGTGAGTATGGGCATGCATATGGATTTGAGTATCTCTGAAAGCCGAAAAGGTGAAGTTGAAAAAGTGGGATGAGGCTAGATTGTGGAAGGCTTTGAATGTCAGGTTAAGGAATGTAAGCTTTATCCTGTCAGCATCAGGAAGCAACTGAAGGGTCTTTACACTCACAGCTGTGATGTACATGGTGCAGTTTTCCAAGGAGGTGAATCTACAGCATTTCGAAGGTCAGACCAAAGGGAGGAGATACTAGAGACAAGGAGACTGGATATAAGGTGGTTAAAATCTGTACAATGTGGTGGTGATTGTTAAAATGTAAAGTATGGATAGAAGGATACAAAAGACATAAAGAATTAAAAGACTTCAGGTTAACAGAAACAGACGCACATAGAAAACAAACTAATGGTTACTGGCGGGGAAGGTGGGGAGGGACAAACTGGGAGTTTCGGATTTGCAGATACTAACTACTATAAATAAAATAGATAAACAACAAGGTCCTACTTTACAGCACAGGGAACTATATTCAATACCTTGTAATGGCCTATAATGAAAAAGAATATGAAAAGGGATATATATATACTCAGATCACTATGCTGTACACCAGAAATTGACACAACATTGTAAATCAACTATACTCTAATATAAAAAAAAGACTTTGGGTTAAAGATGGCATATTGAACTCACACATTTAGCTTTGCTCCCTCCTCAAAACCCTGATAAAATTATAGTAAAATAATTTTTAAAAGGCATAAATACACAAGGATGAGGGATACAGGAAAGAAGACATTAGCAGCAAATTTTGGAAACCAGTTAGCAGACAGCCAAATAGTAACCAAGTTAGTAGAAAGGGAAAAGTTAGTAGTTAGGGAAAGCTGAAAGGCAACTCAATTTATATCACAGAGCCCCCAAAAAGGCTCAGGAATTTGTAGTGCCATGTGCCTCTGTGAGTAGAGGTAAAGGAGGGTCTAAAACCAGGAGGATTGGTGAAAAGTCAGCCTAAGATGCTACTAGACCTGCAGATTCCTTCCCCAACTCTGCAGAGCCAAACAGCTCCCCTTCCCAACCCCAGTGGATGGGGGGCTAATCCCTTAGAAAAGATCCCTGAATCTCAGAAGAAAACTTTACCAAAGAAAATCTATGATCCTCAGAGAAATTAGAGAAGATATTGTGACCACAAGACAAGAAAAGGACATTTTGAAGGACTTTTGAGAAAATAAAAGAGCTCTTTGGAATTAACAATACAAGGGGAATTTAAACCTCAATAAAAGTATTGGCAGATAAAGCTGATGAGATGTCTTAGAACGCAGTGTTTGAAAAAAAAAAAGAAATGAAGAACAGGCAAAAATATAAAAGGAAAATTAGGTGATCAACCCAGGTATAGGAAAAACAGAAGCTACATGAATAGACAGAGTTCTTTCTGAATGTCTTTTAGGGATATTAAATATTTGCTCAAAATTGAACAGCTGATAAGAGGTAGAGCTGGGATTCTTATTCAGATGTGTGTGATGGTTTTTAAGAGCAAGCTTCCTCCATTCCATTGTGCTGTAATAAGGTAGGAACCAACCCGACCAATCACATCTCTCTTCTCCTCCCCTGAACATTTTGTCTAAGATCAGAGACAGGGACTGTGGTAACAGCCATTTCATAATGCACCAGGTTAGGCTTTAAGGTCTACTGTTTAGAGGATCTCTGGTTTAGTTCTTTAGCTGTAAATTCTCTCAAGGGCCATTCCAATTCTGGGATCTTAAAGCCGCCTTCATATTTACCACCTATTTTCAGTTTCTTGCTTTTTTCCAATTTTTTATTTAGGATCACTGTTTCGGATGCTTTCTCACTTCTCACCTCTCACAATAAATGATTTGGTCCTTTCTAAATCAGCTTCAGTGATTTGTTCTTTCATTTTACTATTTCTTCTTTTAATATTATCGTATTATTTGGGTTATATTTAATTTTTAGAGGAGGTGCTGGGGATTGAACCCAGGACCTCATGCATGCTAAGCATGTGCTCTACCACTTGAGCTATATCCTCCTCCTTATTTTACTATTTCTACTTCACCTTTTCCCGTTATGTTTACCATCTCTTCTGTGTATTGACATCTTTTGCAGGAGGCATATCCATTCTGGTCTTTAAAGGCTCATGTTTTGCTCCAGCAGGAGATGTAGTTTCAAGTCCTTTCAAACAACAAATACAACCACAAAATCTCCACATTGTCTCATGTTTCTAGCATCTCAATAAGGGAGTCTAGTTCCCCATGATTTAACCATACTCCTTAAAATGTTTTTTAATACCTTTCTGCTCTAATGAATTTGTTTAGCCACAATATTCCTCTGCCATATTTACTAGCTTATGAGAGATTCATTTCAGCTGTTATCATTCCATGGCCAGAAGAATTACTTCTCACTTGACAAAACATAACCTCCCTTTTTATACATAAACTCAATTAACCCATCTCAACAATTTCCCTTTTGAAAGTACGCTCCAGAATGTTAATATGTCTTTAACAATTCTGTAACTGTCCTTCAATTTCATGTTTTTATATTCTAAATATTTCTTCGTTTGTCAATCTCTAATTATTTCTAGACCTTTTCATGGAATCTTAAACAGCAAAACTAAAAGGAAACTTAAGAGGTCACTTGGGTCCATCTCCTATTCAAAACATTTATTCACACATTCATCAAACATTTATTGAGTACCTATATGTTAGGCCCTGGTGTTCCAAGGTAAATAAAACAAAAATCCTTGCTCTGAAAAAGCTCAGTCTAGTGGGGGACAGAGATAAACAAATAAATTACAACATAGGAAATGCTATAGCAGATGATAAACAGAACAGTAGGAAAACAGAAGGAAAGAGTGACCAAAAATGCTTTGTAGCTCACAAAACAATTTCACAACCCATTAGTTCATTTACTTCTCTAAACAACTCTGTAACACAAGCATTACAGGCAAGGAAATGGACAATCAGAAAGGTTATAGGACTTCCCCAAAGTCACTTATCTAATACTGAACGCTGGAATTCAAACTTTCTTCTAATTTTAAAGTTTGAGTACATGCTCATCAACTTATACTGACTCTTGCCTTTCCTATCTACCACTTTTGGGATTACATGCAGGAAAAGTACAGCATTTAATAATCCTGCTTTCTTCAATTTCTTCTGGGGAGCATTTATGTTCATTAGTTTAATTGCTTCTCCATCTAAATTCAAATCCATTTTTACATTGTCCATTTATTTACCATGAGGCACTGAAATTCTCTTTCAACCTACCACATTCTAAGAAATAAGAATCCCAGTACCTTATGATTCTCTCTCTCATCTGCCTAAGAGAGTCCCTAAACCACGATGTATATTCTTTGTATCATGCCTGGTGTATCGCTTTTAAACTGCGTTCAGTTCTACTAACAGAATTAGGAAACTGAATCTGTTTTGCATTTTTAATTATTCATATGATTTAGTCATTTACTGAGCACTAACTTCATATAAAGCATTAGGTTACACACTGTGAAAGTTACAGAAATTAATGACATAATACTCACCCTCGTGATTCTTAGAATGTAGAATGAGAGATAAGACATATCACAAATAACTGCAATCTAAGGAATACTGTAGTAAGTGTTGTAATAATGGAAATAGACATTGTACAATTTCAAAACATGAAAGTAGTGGTATCTGAGCTGAGAATTAAAGAATGAATAGAAAGTTGGCACTGAAAAATTGGAACAAGGGGATTACAAATAGATGTAACAGCTTGAGCAAAGGCATGATAGTAGAAGAAAATAGTAGTTAATAACCACAACTACCATTTATTAAGCACTTAATATGTGCTAGGCACTGTTCCAAATGCTTTACATACATTATACCATTTAATCCTCACAACAACCATATGAAGTAGATAATACCATGATTTCTACACTGCAGATGAAGAAGCCTAAGATTTAGAAAGATAAAATAACTTGCTTAAGGTCCCATGATTAGTAAATATTATTTAAAACTCCTTTTGTCTTTCAAAATTAAAAGGCAACTGCATAATGCAATAATTATAAATCTGTATTGATGAGCATACAAAGTATTAAGATATAATTCACATGACAATAATAGCACAAAGGAGGAAAGAGGAACAGGAGCTATATAAGAGCATATAATGTTTTACATAATATTGAAATTAAGTTGATATTAATCTGAACTAGACTATTATAAATTGAGACATTAATTGTAATCCATAAGGTAAATGTAATCCATACATGTAATCCATGTAAACCACTAAGAACAAACTCAAAAAAAATAGTAAAAGAAATGACAAGGTAATAAAAAGAGTACACTAAAAAATATCTATTTAACACAACAGAAGGAAGTAATGAAGGAACAAAAATGACCTAAAATTTATAGAAAGAAAGTAGCAAAATATCAGACATAAATCCTACCTTATCAATAATTATATTAAATGTAAAAGGATGAAAAGTCCAATTAAAAGGTAGAGGTTGGCAAAAGGGACCCCAAAAAATGATCCAAATATATGATGTCTACAAGAGACACAATTTTGATTCAGAGACACAAATAGGTGTAAAGTGAAAGAATTTTACATACAATTGACCCTTAAACAACTTGGGTTTGAACTGCATGGGTCCACTCATAAATGGATTTTTTCCCAATACATACTACAGTACTACACAATCTGCTGTTCATTGATTCCGTGGATGCAGAATCGTGGATATGGAGAGTAACCGACTCTAAAGTTATACACAGATTTTCAACTGCAGGGTATCAGGGCCCCTAACCCCCATGTTGTTCTAGGGTCAGCTGTATAAGAGATCTATATAAGATCTCTAGATATATAGATATATTATGCAAACAGTAACCAAATAGAGCTAGAGTGCTATACTTCTATCAGACAAAGTAGACTTTATGACAAAAAGTATTATGAGAGATAAAGAAGGACTTGTATTACAATAAAAAGGTCAATCTATCAAGAATATATAACAATTATAAATATATATGTACCCAACATCAGACCCCCTAAAATATATGAAGCAATAACTAACAGCTGAAGGAAGAAACAGACAATTCAACAATAATAGTTGGAGCCTTGAATACTCATTTTCAGTAATGGACAGAACAACTAGACAGAAGATCAACAAGGAAATGAAGGATTTTTAACAACACTATAAACCTTCTAGACCTAACAGACATCTATAGAACACTCCACCCAGTGACAGCAGAATACACACTCTTCTCAAGTGTACATGGAACATTCTCCAGGATAGACCATATATTAGGCTATAACACAAGTCTCAATAAATTTAAAAGATCTGAAATCATACAAAGTATAATGTCATTGAAAGGAATTAAAGACCAAATAAATAGAAAGACACCCTGTGTTCATGAATTGGAAGACTTAATATTGTTAAGATGGCAATATCCCCTTAATTGACCTACAGATTCCGTATAATCCCTATCAAAATCCCAGCCAGCTTTTTGAAGAAACTGAAAAGTTTCTTCCTAAAATTCATAAGGAAATGCAAAGTTCCAGGATAGCCAAAACAATTCTGAAAAAGAACAAAGCTGGAGGACTCCTACTTCCTAATTTCAAAACTTATAAAAAGCTACAATAATCAAGACTGTGGGCACTGACCTAAGGATAGACATACAGACTAATGGAATAGGATTAAGACTTCAAAAATAAACACACAGATTTATGGCCATTTGATTTTCAACAAAGAAGTCAAGACAATTCAACTGGGGTAGAAGAGTCTTTTCAACAAACAATGTTGGGACAATCAGATATCCATGTACAAAAGAATGACATTAGACCCCTACATATATACAAAAAATTAACTCAAAATGGATCGAAGACCTAAATTTAAGATGTAAAACTATAAAACTTTTACAAGAAAACATAAGCATAAATTTTAGTGACCTTGGATTAAGCCTGTTAAATATGACACCTAAAGCACAAGCAACCAAGGTAAAAGTAGATGAATTGAATGTCATCAAAATTAAAAAGTTTTTCACTTTAAAGAACACCATCAGAAAACTGAGATGACAATTCACAGAACGGAAGAAAATATTTACCAATCATATATCTGATAAGCACCTAGTAACCAGAATACATAAAGAACTATTACAATTCAACAATAGAAAGAAAAATAATTCAACTTTAAAATGGGCGGGGGGAGGGGAAGTAATAGCTCAGTGGTAGAGCGCATGCTCAGCATGCACAAGGTCCCAGGTTCAATCCCCAATACCTCCATTTTTTATAAATGGGCAAAGGATTTGAATAGATACATATCTAAAGAAGATATGCAAATGACCAATAAGCACATGAAAAGATGTTCAATATCATTAGTTATCAAAAAACATAAACTAAAACTGCAATGAAATATCAGTTCATAACAACTAGAATGGCTATAATCAGAAACAGATAATAACAAGTGTTGGCAAGGATGTGGAGAAACTGAAACTCTCATACATTGATGGTGCGAATGTAAAACGGTACAACTTTTGAAAACAGGCTGGCCATCTCTTAAAATTGCAAGCACAGTGACCATATGACCCAGCAATTTCACTCCCAGGTATATACCCAGTATCTAACTAGTAGAATTAGAAGTATATGTTCACTCCAAACATTACATACAAATGTTCATAGCAACACTATTCAGATTATCCAAAAGGTGAAAACAGCCTAAATGTCCATCAACTAATGAATGGATAAACAAAAAGTGGTATAATGAAACAGCAGAATATTGTTCAATCATAAAAGGAATGAAGTAGTGATACATGGTATAACATGGATGAACTCTGAAAACATTATTCTAAGGGAAGGAATTCAGACACAAGAGGTCACACTTTTCATGATTCCATTTATATGAAATGTCCAGAATAGGCAAGTCCAGACACAGAAATCAGATTAGTAGATAAGCAGGTGAAAAATTCCAAAGGTATTTTTCAGACATAAAAAAAGCAGCCCTAAAATTTGTATGGAAATACAAAAGATCCCAAATAGCCAAAGCAATCTTGAGAGAAAAGAGTAATGCTGGAGGCATCACATTTCCTGATTTCAAACTATACTACAAAGCTACAGTAATCAAAACAGTATGGCAATGGTATAAAACTAGACACATAAACCAATAGAACAGGATCAAGAGCCCAGAAATAAATCCTTATATATATGGTCAACTTATATTTGACAAGTGAGCCAAGAATACTCAATGGGGAAAGGATAGTCTCCTCAATAAATGATTTTGAAAAACTAGATAACCACATTCAGAAGAATGAAATTGGACCGTTATCTTATACCAGTCACAAAAATTAACTCAAAATGGATTAAGGATTTAAACATAAGACCTGAAACCATAAACTCCTAGAAGAAAACACGGGGTTGACTTCTTGACATTGGTCTTCACGACAATTTTTTGGATATGACACCAAAAGCATAAGCAAAATAGCAAAACTTAAGTAGAACTACATCAAACTGAAAAGCTTCTGCACAGTGAAAGAAACAATCAACAAAATGGAAAGACAACTTGCAGGATGGGACAAAATATTTTCAAATCATATATGTGATAAGGAGTTAACATCCAAAATATATAAAGAACTCAGAGAACTCAACAGCAAAAAACAAACAAGCAAAAACAGTCTGATTAACAAATGCACAGAGGACCTGAATACACATTTTCCCAAAGAAGACATACAAATTGCCAAGAGGCACATAAATAAAATGTTCAACATCACTAAACATCAGAGAAATGCAAATCAAAACCACAAGGAGCTATCACCTCACACCTGTCAGAATGGCTATCATCAAAATGACAAGCGATAACAAGTGCTGGCAATGATGTGGAGAAAAGAGAACCGTCATGCACTGTTGGTGGGAATGTAAATTGGCACAGGCACTATGGAAAACAGTACAAAGGGTCCCCCCAAAATTAAAAATAGAACTACCATATGATCCAGCAATCTCACTTCTGGGTATATATTCAAAGGAAATGAAAACAGGATCTCAAAGAGATATCTGCACTGCACTCCCATATTCACTGCAGTATTATTCACAACCTGCTCAAGTCCTCATTATCTAGAAAGAGGCAGAACTGGGAAATGAACCCCTACATGTATAGAGTGTAAGATATGTGTGTGTGTGTGTGTGTGTGTGTGTGTGTGTGTGTGTGTGTGTGTGCTACCTCTCCACTTTAATGTATGGCTATGAGTTGTTGTTATTGTTGTTTATAATGAAATTATTTATAAATAGGTAACACATGCATATGGTACACAACGTGAAAAGTAAAAAGAAACATAGACAGTGAAAAGAAAGTGAAATAAGTAGCCTCTTTCACACCCCTGTGTCCCAGCCACCCAGTAACCCACCCAGGAGACAACATCTGTTAACAGTTGCTTTTCAAATTGAAAAAATTAATTTTCACAAACCTGTGGTTTGACATGGTATCATTTCCCAGCCCATGTAAACCTGAGCCATGTTGTTATGGATTTCTACTCTAATTTTTAAATATTTCCACATAAAACATTCTTCAAAATTGAACCCATAGAAACCCATGATTTAAAAAACAGCTCATAGTGCATTGTAAATGCTAACGCTTTTCAGACATTAATTGTTCAATTTAGCTAGTCAAGCTTAGTGACACAGCATATTTTAATTCTTTTACATTTTCTATTTCAATGACATCACTTCTTATTACAATAAGGTGAAACATCTGTCTGACGAAAACTGGGCCATTATTATTCATCTTAAGCCACGAAGGCAGTTTCAGGGGAGATTTACATTTATTTCCTTTATAGTGCTAGCATAATGCATTATATAGAGTAAAAAAACAAAACAAATTTTTTAAAACACAATAAATATGCTGAATAAGTAACTAAATCATGAAGAGAATAGTAGATGGTTTATTGACTAGTTCTGGAATGCAATATCCCTTGTGTTACAATCCAGGATAATGACTTTTGCACAAGGCACTTTGTTGTCAAAGTTATTCAATTTCAGATGCATCTGAGTCTTGAACTTGAAGCAACAAATATCTGAAACACTGTCAAGGACATCGTTTTCTTACATAAATATATGAAAGCATTCACCTCAGGAAAGACCACCCATTCTAGTTTCCTTGAAAACAGTTTTAGAAAAAGCAGATGGCTCTATTCAAGGTGGTAAGGGGGAGGGGAGTGCATTGCCTTTATTTTCAATAAGTCAAAAATTCTGTGGTACATACATATATTTAATGTGCAAACTTGTAATGCTCAGTCCTTTCAATGGTATCACCTTTTCCCCCGGAGTTTAGAGAAAACAAGCCACGTGTAGCTAGAAGATTATGAGTTGACTGAACCTGTCTCTGCATTGTACTGTGTATGGCATTATACTCAGGCACAGAGCATTTGCTCTCATTTTGTCACTAATTAGTATGTAATGTAACTGAATTTACCATGTATAACTTTCATTACAGGACTCCCACTATTGTGACACACTTCTAGCCTCAAGGACATGGGACTTTGGTAACAAATAGCAACTAAAGTACCACATAACAATTAAGATACAATCTACTGCATTTTCCTTTAAAAAGAAAAAATCTTGTCCTTCAGAACATATGAAGGAAAGATTTTTTTAAATGAAATACACTATGGACTGAATTGTGTCCCCCAAAACTCACATGTTGAAGCCTTAATCCCTAATGTGATGGTTGTTGGAAATGGGGCCTCTAGGAAGTAATTAGGTCTAGATGAGGTCATGAGGGTGGGGCCATCATGATGGCATTAGTGCCCTTACAGGAAGAGACACCAGAGAGTTTGCTCTCTCTCCTTTTCCCTGCCATGTGAGGACACAGCAAGAAGGCAGCCATTAGCAACCAGGAAGACAGCACTCACCAGGACCCAACCCTGCTGATACCGTGGATCTTGGACTTCCCCAGCCTCCAGAACTGTGAGAAAATAAATACCTGTTGTTTAAGCCACCCAGTCCATGGTGTTTTGTTACGACAGCCCAAGCCGACTAAGACAAAACGTATCAAAGAATTTGGAGATAAAACCTTAAGCGAGTCAGCACTTTATCAATGAGGTATTACGGGAAGAGCACTGGATGCGATACAGGGGTTATGTTCGGGTATATACAGCCTGGGCTCCACGACTGACTTCACGTGTGACCCTGAACGCGTGGATTCCACATCTCTCTAATTACGGGACCGGATGAGCTCCTGCTACAGCCACTGTGCAGCACCACCCCCACCCCTGCTCCGACCATGACTCTGCCTGGGGACTGCAGTCACTAACGACACTGCAGTAGCTAGGTGAGACAGGAGGAAATAATCACTGAAGGCAGGGAGGAGGAGAAAGACACAAAGTGCTGCATACATTACCACTCTAACATGACATATAAGGCAAGGTGCAGAACTGCGAGGAGCATTTATGAAACCTGCTCCAAAAACAGAGATCAAAATGGAATACTGTCACACCATCGCCATCTCTTTGCACTAGGGGTTAAGATGTACGAAAAGATGAAAAGAACACAGATACAACAGAAAAAGAATGCTGCAGACACAGAAAACACAGTGGTCATTCATCTCCTTGCTACTCTTCATTATCGTGTACCATGATTTTTCCAACATAAAGTATAAATAAAGCATAATTGCATAGAAAAAAGAAAACGTGAGATACTAACCAAGGACACAGCAGTGCTGTCAGCAAAAAATTTGTCTTCCACTGAACACCTCGAAATGCTGAGTAAGTAAATGACAGAAGAGTTACATTTGATTTAATCCACTTTATACTTTATAGTAACCAAGATACAATTACATTTTGATCAGTCAGCTAAAATTCCGCCATGCAATTTTCTTTGGCTTTTTTTTTTTAACGGAGGTACTGGAGATTGAACCCAGGACCTTGTTTATGCTAAGCATGTGCTCTACAACTGAGCTATACCCAACCCCCCTGCAATTTTTGAATTTTTTTATTTTACAGCGTTTTAATTTCCACATTTAACACACCAACATACTGGACTAATAACAGTTGTAATGCTTACTCTTATACATTTTAGCAGACACATATCCAGCAGAGGTTCCCAGAAGGACCCATAATACAACAGCACAGGTCATTAAAGCGCCCCGATTGGCAGGGGAGAGGAAACCAAGACACACCAAAACTAAAAGCATAAAAAAGAAATATCAAACCAAATGACAATAATAGCCTCAAAAGCACATAGGACTTAATAATAAATTGAAGATCATCTGATCAAGACATATTTTATGAAACAGTTTACAAGGAAATTCTTTGATGTCATTCACTTAGCAAATGTTCTAATGACGTCTTCTTAATGAAAAGATCTGATTTTCAATACAAGGCAAATGATATGTTTTCAATTTAGTCTTTAGTCTCACTGTTTAAGTCAAAATTAAAGAAAGTATCCCACCCTCCCTACTCCAGTAGTCACTCCATAAACAGAAAATCATTTTCCCACAAAAATTTCCTTCCGTTTCCTTTTATTCAAGATGAGGAATATAAACATCAAAGTGAGACTTGGTTTCAGGAAAATATAACCCTCAGAGCTGAATTGTGAAATTATCACTGACATCTGAAATACCTAATAAGCTATTTTTACAGCAGCTTTGTTTTTAAAAAATCACTACTCTGGTTTATCAAAAATTGACAAAATCCACTTTTAGTTTATAAATGAAGGCAGCTAGGGTTCACCAGCCATTGTAAGCCTACTAAAGATGCCATTCCACTTACACATTTAAAGACCAGCACTTATGCTTGTCATAGCATTTCAAAATGCTAGTCCTTGAATTGTAACTCCCTGAGTCCACTTAAAATATGATTCTACCAAAATGCTGATTTTCAAGCAAGCATCTACTTTGCAAAGCAAGGAACACATGGACATTACAATAAATTACTCAGAATTGAAGAAGCTATGAAAGGTCCTTGATACAGGAACATATTCAGACTCAATATTCTTAATTTAAGAGGACAGAAAGGTAAGTACTGTAAAACACACGTTTCCTTAAACCTTACGGTAGAATTTTCAAAGTTCTTTTGTACACACGAATCAAAGTTTAACATGTGTCGGCAGTTCACTAAGAATGTTTAAGATGACACATATTGATCTGAGCCTACTCACGTAAAGTAATAAACGTCATAATCAAAACTTGTATTCCTTGACCCAGGAAAGCTGATAGCAACATTCTGCTCCTTGGAGGTCTGAATACATCCCCATGAACCAGCTTCCAACCAAATTCCTTCTGGGCATCTTCCTGCATAGGAAAAAGTCTTCAATAAATACCTGAGTTACTATGACAGAAAGTGACAAGAGCCCCAAAAGTTAGATGAAAAGGAATTTTCCTCTAAAGACAGACTAACTGGAAACCAACAGTTCATTTTGGATAGAGTAGGTCTCTGGAAGGTCTGTTATCCTGCCATACAAACTAGCTGTTCCTTTATTCTGTTTTGCATTAGAGGGAGTGTGCTATTATACAAAGCACACAACTGGCTTGATTTTCATTAAGAAAGCAAAACAATTTAACATACATAAAAAAATCAACCAATTCCATCGAAATTAAAAATTCACCAATACATAAATGATTACAAGAGTCAAAACAGTGTAAATTAGATAAAACTAAATTTAACCTAAATTACAGTATTCTACAATGTTTTGTACATTTATCTCATGCTCCAAATGAATGAAAATCTTAATGATATTTTGAAAGTTCAGAAACATGAAAAGGAATGTAACCAAAGAGTTGATAGCAAATAACTCTCTAATAAACTTATCTGTACTTTTTAAGAATCCACACAGCACTCTAAACTTTCCGATTCAGCATAATATGCAAAATTACTAAACATCAAAAATGTATTGTATTCAAGGTGTTATACTCTAAGTAGAAATACAACATTGAGAACTGGGCAAAGCAGGCGTTCAAATATTTGCTGAATCAAATATGTGCATTTTTACTTACTGGAAATCTCATCTGATTATATCTGGTAATATCTTTATGGACAGTCTTTAGTGTGATCATAGCCACCATTCCAGATAAGAAGAGAATGATAACAAAGGAATTTATAATACTAGAAAATATAAAGAAGAAAAAAGAGAGAGAAGTTAAATCTCAAGTTCCTGATTTGAACAGTAAAAAGAAAATGTGTGTACATGTAAAAAAAAAGGACATGCTAATTATTCTGTCGAAAAGTTTTCCAAGGCTAAACTTCTTAGATCAGGGGCTGGATACATCAATGTATTAAATAAACTTAAAGCTCTAACGCAAAAGTGTATTACAAATAAAGCAGCAGGCAGAGGGTATAGCTCAGTGGCAGAGCACATGCTTAGCATGCATGAGGTCCTGGGTTCAATTCCCAGTACCTCCAGTAAATAAATAAATAAATAAATAAATAAATAAATAAATAAATAAATAAATAAATAAATAAATAAATAAATATAATCACCCCCCTCCAAAAAAACACAAACATTTAAATAAGATTTTCAATATGTTAAATAAATAAATAAAGCAACATAAGCAACATGACTATTAAGGTTATTTTAGAACTTTTTTAAGATTACATTCCCAAAAAGAAACAAGGGTAAGTGAATAAGATCAGGAACACAAACTTAGCTCCAGAACATGGAGCTGAGAATGGAAATTCAGGAATCAAGGCTGAATTAATGGCTGACTGACATCTTAGCTGATGGACCAAGGCTTTTAACTGGATCAAGATTCAGGGTAAAGATTCCACAGGCCACTTACCTACCAGCTCTTACTGTTTCCATAACTGAAACTTTAAAACTATGCCTAAATCCAAATTAAGACCATTCCACCACCCAGCCAAACCCAGACACATCAAAAAATTCCACCAGAATCTATGAAAAGGCCAGCCCTGTTTTACAAAGATGTCTATAAGATGATGTCTAAAATGTCTGTTAAATGTCATAAGTAAATTAGCTTGTGACAGAAACTTAAAAAGTACAATTTATTGTTAGATTATAAATATTAATACCACTAGAGATTAGCCCCACAATTTATCTGGATGCCCTTCCCTTTCACAACCCCTTTGGGGAAACCATTTAAATGAATTTTATCTGAAGAGAGTTCAGGGCCGGGGTGACAAAAATGGGACCTGGACTATTGCCCAAACAGATTTTCTGGAAAAGCTACAATATGATAATATAACAATGAGGAGGATGAGAATGAGGTACAGGAGGAGGAGGAATAAGAACAGAAGTAGGAGCAGGAGTGAATGCTATTCTCATTTTTTAAAATTTTTTCCTGGTCTTTTTTATATCTTTTTTAAATTTTATTTGGGTTTTTTTCCCCCTTAACAGAGGCACTGGGGATTGAACCCAGGACCTTGTGCACGCACGCCAAGCACGTGCTCTACTGAGCTATAATCCCCATCTCCCCTCATTTTAATATATATTTTTTTCTTTTCAAGGGGAGGGTAATTAGGTTTATTGATTTATTTTTTAGTGGAGATGCTGGGGATTGAAACCAGGACTTCATGCATACTAGGCATACACTCTACCACTGAGCTGTACCCTCCCCTCCCCCGTTTTAAAGGCAATGGTAATGTAAGGAAAACCATCACTTCAGAAGACCATACTCATAGTGTCACACCTTGCCTTACTTTCGTCTTTACCTTTATAGCCTTTTTCTACCCCAAATTGCTGTATTACAGGATGGGAGGATACCAGGGAACAAAATACTATGTATACAGGTTCATCTCTCTTTTATCAGCTTCTCTGATCAGTCTCCTAAGTTACTAACTCAACATCCTACTGCCACTCTCCCCAGTCATTACGTTCTCAGTTGGTCCATCCCTCAATTTCATGTTGAAATGACTCCTTCCACAACCATAAGGGATTCTAACTCTGTGCTTTGAGCCTGTTGAAGATTCTTGAGGAATCAAGTCCTTTTGCTCAGAATCCACTAAGAACATAAGCTTCATGCAGGCGGAAGCCTGTCTGCCTTACTCATCACCATGTCTCGGAGCCTACCCTTGAGCTTGGCATCCATCATAATAGGGACTAAAAGAATACATGTAGAATGAATGGTCCTTCACTCACAGACATTATCTCGACACAATCCTCTCATCTATAAGATGGCCTCGATAAAATGGCCACTTGCAACGTTTTGGTTTCTCGTACATCATCTTTTCAACTTTCCCTGCTCTCTTCCCAGTCTTTCATAACATCCTAGTTTTCTTCCACCCCAGCTGGTTACTGCTTTTCCTACACTCTAGTTTGCTCAGACTTTCTGACCCCATAAATGAAGGCTTCTGTCCTGTTTCTCTTCCATCTTCTGCAAACTGTCCACTTCCACAGACAGATTCTGCAGACTTCCCACCATGCACTGTTCTTTCTCTACAACATCTCAGCCTTCTCGTTCCCTTCAGCATAAACATAAGTTTATTTAAAACACATTTTCCTTTTTTCTTTTTCTTTGTGTATATGGAGAAGTGGGAGAGAGGAAGGAGAGGGGAAATTAGCCACAGAGAAGAAAAAATGTCACTCAAGATCATCTCTGATAGGGGGTGGGAGGAAGGGGAGATGGATGAAGGAAGTGAAAAGGTATAAACTTGCAGTTACAAGATAAATGAGTTGGGTGTAGCTCAATGGTAGACTTGTGCTTAGCATGCATGAGGTCCTGGGTTCAATCCCCAGTACCTCCATTAAAATAAAAAAAGAAAGAAGATAAATGAGTACTAGGGATATAATGTACAACATGGTAAATATAACTAGCACTGCTGTATGTTACATATGAAAGTTGTTAAGAGAGTAAATCTTGAGTTCTCATCACAAGAAAAAATTTTTTTCTATTTCTTTAATTCTGTATCTATGCAAGATGACAGATGTTCACTAAACTTATTCTGGTAATCATTTCGTGATGTATGTAAGTCAAATCATTATGCTGCACACCTTAAACTTATTCAGTGCTGTACGCCAGTTACATCTCAATAAAACTGAAAGAAAAAAGATTATCTTTAGTGACAAAATAATTTTTAAAAAATATATATATGTATATATACATACATTTCCCACCCTGAAGCTATTGATTCTTTTTTATTTTTTTTCTGATGAGGAGGTAATTGGGTTTATTTATTTATTTATGTTTGGAGAATGTACTGGGGATTGAACCTGGGACCTCATGCATGCTATGCATATGCTCTACTGCTTAAGCTATACCCTCTCCCCTCATTCTTTATTTCATAAAGTGCTTACCTGAACCACTGAATGTTGGTTTCAGGCATAGACTCCAAAACATAATTCCATCTAGAGCCTGACTTGTTATTTTTATTTTCCTAAAAACAAAAACACAAAATCACATGACCAAACTTTAACTGGCCTTTTACTAGTTAGTTATAATCCTAAAACAGAAAGTTATTCTGTCTGTACTTTCTCCATTTCTTTACTGCTGACTTCATGGAATCATGCAATCTAGCCTAATACTTATCTTACTTTTATTTACTGATATTCCACCTCATTTCAGAGAGGGACTAGGAAAAAAATAATTTTAGCTTACTGCTGTTCACCAGAAATAGCACTTTTTTGCTACTATTTTTCAGTAACCCTAAATCCACCCCATACTTCATTTCCTTTTGTCTAGACCACATTTTTTAACATTTTTTATTGATTTATAATCATTTTACAATGTTGTGTCAAATTCCAGTGTAGAGCACAATTTTTCAGTTATACAGGAACATATATATATTCATTTTTCTCTTAATTGTAACTTCATAGGATGCTTGCAAAGGTACACAAAGATATATATATAATGAGGGTCACTGAAGTTTTGTTTGTAAATTTAAAAACCTAGGAACAACCAAAAACTCACATCAGAATGGGAATAAATAAACTATGGTAATCCATGCTAAGAAATACCATGTAACTATTAAAAAGAATGGAGTGCATCTATAGGTGATGATATATGTCTATGAAATAGAATTAAGTGAAAAAAAAGGTGAAAAGTATATAGTAAGATAAGTATGTACAGCAAAATTCCATTTCTCCCCAAAATAACATACATATCTTATAGATGCAAACATCTTTCTGGGAGAATAAATGTTTATATTTTTGAAGGGAGAGACTAGAAATTGGGGGGAGGGTAGTAATGGAAGGGGGAATTTTACTTATATATTTTCTATATGGTTTGAAGTCTTTACCATATACAAGTATTATCAATATTATTATTTAAATTGAACTAAAAGACAACTTGCTTCACTGCAATCCACCAAATGATGTATCTCCTGCAAACAGGTTTTTTATTAAGGTATGTTGTTTAATTAGAAAATAATATTCGATTTCAGTAATTATTTCTTATTCAATATTCTAACATTTTACATTTTTATATTTTAACTATTTTGAAATATTTTAGCAATAAGTCTAAAAGATGTTTTTGATATTATAGTTCTCAGTACTGACTAAAACACAAGAAAATATAATCACCAGCTGTTTCTGCTGTGTGATCAAACTCAATCTTTCAATAGCTTTCCTATAAAATATCCCCAATAAATGAAGATCTTAAATGATAATCTCCAATGAACATTTAAACCACTAGTGCAGTATGACTGCCCCTCAAAATGATGGCATGCTCTTAGCAAAAGGAAAACACTAATACAATGGAATAAAGACAGTCTCTTCAGCAAATGGTGTTGGGAAAACTGGACAGCAGCATGTAAAGCAATGAAGCTAGAACACTCCCTTACACCACACACAAAAATAAACTCAAAATGGATCAAAGACTTAAACATAAGACAAGATACAATAAACCTACTAGAAGAAAACATTATCTCACATACATCTCAAAAATGTTCTCCTAGGGCAGTCTACCCAAGCAATAGAAATAAAAGCAAGAATAAACAAATGGAACCTAATCAAACTTACAAGCTCCTGCACAGCAAAGGAAACCACAAACAAAACAAAATGACAACCTACAGAATGGGAGAAAATTTTTGCAAATGATGAAACTGACAAAGGCTTGATCTCCAGAATATATAAGCAGCTCATATGACATAATAAGAAAAAAACAAACAGCCCAATCCAAAAATGGGCAGAAGACCTAAACAAGCAATTCTCCAAGGAAGAAATACAAATGATCAATAGGCACATGAAAAAATGTTCAATATCACTAATTATCAGAGAAATGCAGATCAGAACTACGATGAGGTATCAGTTCACACCAGTCAGAATGGCCATCATTCAAAAGTCCACAAATGACAAATGCTGGAAAGGCTGTGGAGAAAAGGGAACCCTCCTACACTGTTGGTGGAAATGCAGTTTGGCGCAGCCATTGTGGAAAACAGTATGGAGATTCCTCAAAAGACTAGGAATAGACTTACCATATGACCCAGGAATCCCACTCCTGGGCATATATCCAGAAGGAACCCTACTTCAAAAAGACACTTCCACCCCAATGTTCATAGCAGCACTATTTACAATAGCCAAGACATGGAAACAGCCTAAATGTCCATCAACAGATGACTGAATAAACAAGGTGTGGTATATTTATACAATGGAATAATATTCAGCCATAAAAATGACAAGATAACGCCATTTGCAGCAACATGGATGTCCCTGGAGAATGTCATTCTAAGTACAGTAAGCCGGAAAAAGAAAGAAAAATACCATTTGAGATCGCTCATATGTGGAATCTGAAAAATAAAAAAATAAAAAATAAAGAACATAAATACAAAACAGAAACAGACTCATAGACATAGAATATAAACTTCTGGTTGCCAGGGGGGAGAGGAGTGGGAAGGGACAGACTGGGAGTTTGAAATTTGTAGATACTGACAGGTATATATAGAATAGATAAACAAGATTATACTGTATAGCACAGGGGAATATATACAAGATCTTATGGTAGCTCACAGTGAAAAATACTGTGACAATGAATGTATGTATGTTCATTTATACCTGAAAAATTGTGCTCTACACTGGAAATTGACACAACATTGTAAACTGACTATAACTCAATAAAAAATGTAAAAAAAAAAAAGGAAAATACTAGTACAAATTGACGAAGTGATGTGTGAAATGACATTCTTTAAAACTGGGTATCTTCGGGTGTTTTTCTGAAGTTTGGGGGTGGGTATGAAGAAAGTCAATGTACGCTGCTTTTTAAAAACCTGAAATGAGATATTTTAATTAAACTGAGTCTTAATTCAACAATAGATTTCAGTTGACAAATGACCCGGTGATCATGGTTAACATTCTCAATGAAAGGTCAAGTTGACATTATGTGCCTACTGACGTGAGGTATCACTTTTGCGGTACTCCTGCTGAGAATACATGGCCTAAGCCTGATCAGGAAGGACCATCAGACAAACCTATGTTGATGGTCAGCCTACAGAATATAAGGTCTGCACCCTTCAAAATTTTCAAGAATATGAAACACAAGGAAAGACTAAAAGAACTGGTCCAGATTGGAGCAGACCAAGAACTAAACATAACACCTATCCTGGATCGGATCGTGAAGCAGAAACGGAATACGTGACATTGATGGCCAGCTGGTGAAATCCAAATGGATGGATGTGGTTCAGATGGTAACATAATACCAGTATTGATTCCTCATTTGGACGGTTGTATGCTAATTATGTAGGAGAGTGACCTTGTTTTAGGGAAAGATACTCTGGAGGGTTTAGGGGTGATGAGACATCTAGTTCTCAAAAGATTCAGAGAAAGACTAATGAAAATGGACATACACAGCGAAGAGTGAACAATGGAGCAAATGAAGTAAAATGTTAACAATTGGGGCATCTGGTTAAAGGGACTATGGGATTTCTTTGTGTTATCTAAGAAATTCTTCTGTGGTATGAAATTGTTTCAAAATAAATTATTTTTTAAGATCTATAAGAAAATCTGAATTTATAGAACTGATAAATCCAGGGATAAATATTCACTGCATGAAAGGATTTATCTTACCCATTTAATTAAAATATTGTTCCTATAGTAAAGTGTGACTTAATTTGTCAAAATTTGAATTACATGCATATCTTCACCAGACCATCCATTGCCTTAAGCAAATTAATTCATATGCAACCTTTTAAAAAGGAGCAAAATAAATAAGGGAAAGTAAGAGGCACAGACTTCCAGTTGCAAAATAAATGAATCACCAGTACGAAATGTACAGGGTGAGGACTATAGTCAATGATTATGTAATATCTGTGAATGATGACAGATGGTAACTAGAGTTATCATGGTGATCATTTTAAAATGGATAGAAATATTGAATCACTATGTTGTGTAGCAGGAACCAACATAGTATTGTAGGTCAATTATACCTCAAAAACAAATAAAAATAAACTCGTAGAAAAAGAGATTAGATTTGTGGTTACCAGAAGTGGAGAATGGGGAGAGAAGGAATTGGATGTAGGTGGTCAAAAGGTTGAAACTTGCAGTTATAAGATAAATAAGTACTAGTGATATAATGTACAACATGATACATATAATTAACACTGCTGTATGTTATATATTAAAGCTGCTAAAAGAGTAAATCCTATGAGTTTTCATCACAAGAAAAATTTTTTTCTATTTCTTTAATTTTGTATCTATATGAGATGACAGATGTTCACTAAATTTATTGTGATAATCACTTCATAATGTATGTAAGTCAAATCATCATGCTGTCCATCTTAAACTTATAGTGCTGTATATCAATTATATCTCAATAAAACTGGAAGGAAAATTTTTAAAAGCTGGAAGAAAAAATAAAATGTAAAACAAAAAGGAGAGACACTTTCAAATACGCACTCTGAAGTTTGGATTTTAAATACAAAGAGCCTAGAAAAACTAGTTGTTAATCAAGTGGTTTTTGCACCAAACATTGCCATCTGCTGGAAATAACAGTCCACAACACATACTACTCCCTAAGAAAAAGAAATTATTTTAAAATCCGAAGGTACATTTGAGACAAAATGACAAACGCAGAAAGATAAGTGGTGGGGCCAATTTTTAAAATTCATTTAAAATTAATGAATCATTCTGCATCTTTACATCCCAGAGTTTCAAAATCTTTTATAAGACATAGCAATTCTCATAAAATCATACGAGGCAGTCTTTAAAGCTGTTTATAATGAAGTCATAAGAAGCAAAGGTAGAAATATAGACGAGACTTCTTGACTCAGGACACAGTACATGACAGGTTTCACTCAGGAAAAATACATGCAGGGAATCAAAGCATCAGGCTCACCGGCAACTAGAGATTCTTCTAGTCTAGTTGTTTCCAACAGGGAGAGCAGCACCCTCTAGGGGCATAATGAAAAAGTGTGGGGATGCTACTGGTACTCGGCACCACAGCAGAACGTCAGATACCCTGCAGTGCACCGGGAGACCCACACGAAGAATCGAGAAGAACTTCCAAAAGCCCCATCCAACATTCATGTGAGTGAAAAAGTACTTATGATTATCTGCACCTAGATTTTAACTTCATTTTTAGATAAAGTATTTTTACGTACTTTTAATATACATTGATTCCCCCCCCCCACAGGAATGCAACTACCATGTAAATTAAGAGAAAATGACACTGTTTGGCTTGAAACTTTACCAAAATTGATCAACATTTCAGAAAATCATGGCATCATCTGGAAAGTTGTGGTGTTTGAGCCCACAATGTACAATATTCTTCTAACCATCTGCTTTCACAGATGCCACTTTTACAATGATTATACACATAAGTGCATTCATCTGACAATGACTGAAATATAGGCAGAAATAGACATTATTTTATTGAAAGTTGTTTTTTTATTTCTCTTTATATTATAGTTAGGGTGTTATATTGATGCTTCTTGAAGCTATGTGTATAGACAGGTTTAATTATCTAGGAACTATTAATATAATTTTACAATAGTAAAGGGAGAATTATATAACATTTGCTAGTAAAATATTTGTTATTTGTTGTCTGATAGTGTTGAAAACTACTGATCCAGCTCCATTCCCTTATGGGGAAACTGAGGTCCAGAAAGGAAAATGAACTTGCTCAAGGCATGAGTCTGAAGCAAACGAGCACAAAAATTTTCCGATTCTCAATTCAGTTATCAGTCCAGGTTGCCTGAAAACCACCAATGCATTTTTGCAAAAAAAATTTAAAAAGCTATAAACGTGGCTAGGGTTCCAAGCTACCCCACAACTAAAGCTTATGTAACTCACACACATAGCTAAAATTAATGTGATTAGAGTGAAACTAAAAAACCTTTGGTTGGTGGTATAAAAGTTTCTAAAGGAAAATACTGTGAATAGAAATACCTTAGCATTACATTCAAGGCCATGCAAAAGTTGGCCCTAACCTTTCTACCAATACTACATAAATGATTAAAGTCTGGGATGTTAGACTGAATCTTTCTGACCTTTATATACTCCAGGGCTAACACCTGGTACATGGAGTACATTTGTTGCCTGTTGGTGAATGAATAAACAAGTGAAAAAATTTTTGTTTCAATCAGACAAGTCTATTCACTGTTCCCCACATACACCATGTACATTCTTACCTGGAAAGCCCTTCCTCTAGCTCCTCTCCAAATTCCTAAATTCCAGTCTTTTAACTGAATCCATGGGCCTCCCCACAATGCCTTGTACATCTCTGCCCTTCTATCCAAATGACCCTCAGCATTCTTCAAGGACCAGCTCAAGGCCTCTCTCTCTTAAAAAACCTGCTTGGCCAATTCACCCACCATAATTCCACCCCATTCTAAACTCACACCACGTATTAAAGAGGCTGTGAATTCTGTAGTCAAACTAAGCTAAATTTATAATCCTTTACCTGTGTGACCTTGGGCAAGTGACTTTACCTCTATGAGTCTCAGTTTTATAGTCTATAAAGTGGAGATTTAAAATAGTGCCTGCCTTTGGAGGACTAATGTGAAGAATAAAGTTAAACTAGGTACTTTATGAAAATTCCCATGCCTGGCACACAATAGGCCCTCAATAAATATTTGTTATATAAATGGATGGATAAAAGGCCTTCAATCAAATGTGAATCTTTATGGACCCATCCTTCAATAACTTTGGAACAAAATTGTTATATAAACTCCAAACTTTATACCCACTTGGGAACATGTATCACTTTCTGAAATCATAAAGTGCACAAGATGTTCAATTAAAAAGCACAAAGAGAAAACTTTTATGACTGAAAATTGCCATATTGCCCCTGAACCTTTCTGCGGCCAGGAGCTGCCTGACCAGGGGCTCAGCTGACAACTTGGCCAATGACCACAGATTTTGTGTCCAAACCACAGGCTGCAGGAGGCTGCATTAGGGTAAGTAGTCTGACGTGTGCATGGAGTTCGGCTTCCCATCCATGTCCCCCTGCCCCGTCCCCGTGTCAGGATGCACCTATCCCTCCCCTAACCCAGTCTTTGTGTGCCAGGGGTACAGGGAAGCCTTCCACAGTCTGCAGGAGGGTGAGACAGTGGGCCTGGGATCAATCCACATCACAGGACCTGGTGGGATTTTCTGTATTGAGAGTGAGAAGCAGCAAAAGGTGAAAAACATGGAGAAGCCCAGACCAAAGGGGACAGTCCCTGAAAACGTGGAGGTCTAGATCTTTGCCAAGATGTCAGTGGCTGGTCACACACGACTGTTCAGCACTTGAAATATGATTGGTCCTAAGTGAGATGAGCTCTAAGTGTAAAACACACACCAGATTTCAAAGACTTGGTTCAAGAAAAAAGAATGTAAGATATTTCTTTATAAAAAAGTGCTACACAAAGAATAAATGCTAGAGAGGATGGAGAGAAAAGGGAACGCTCCTACACTGTTGGTAGGAAGGTAGTCTGGTGCAGCCTTTATGGAAAACAGTATGGAGATTCCTCAAAAAACTAAAAATGGACTTACCATATGATCCAGCAATCCCACTCCTGGGCAGATATCTAGAGGGAACTCTAATTCGAAAAGATACAAACACCCCA
Source organism: Camelus dromedarius (assembly GCF_036321535.1). Classification (NCBI taxonomy): domain Eukaryota; kingdom Metazoa; phylum Chordata; class Mammalia; order Artiodactyla; family Camelidae; genus Camelus; species Camelus dromedarius. The sequence goes on from NC_087472.1 coordinate 13,500,611, forward strand.
ATGTTCACAGCAGCACTATTTACAATAGCCAAGACATGGAAACAACCTAAATGTTCATCAACAGATGACTGGATAAAGAAACTATGGTATATTTATACAGTGGAATACTACTCGGCCATAAAAAATAATAAAATAATGCCATTTGCAGCAACATGGATGGACCTGGAGAATGTTATTCTAAGTGAAGTTAAGCCAGAAAGAGAAAGAAAAATAGCATATGATATCATTTATATGTGGAATCTAAAAAAAAAAGACACAAATGAACTTATTTACAAAACAGAAACAGACTCACAGACATAGAAAACAAACTTATGGTTACCAAGGGGAAAGGGAGGAGGGGGAGGGATAAATGAGGAGTTTGAGATTAACAGATACACATCACTGTATATAAAATAGATAAACAACAAGGTCCTACTGTATAGCACAGGGAACTATATCCAATACCTTATAATAACCTATATTGAAAAATAATATGAAAAGGAACATATATATATATGTATAAATGAATCAATATGCTGTACACCAGAAATTAACACAATATTGTAAATTGACTATACTTCAATTTAAAAAAAAAACTTACATGCTCCACTAACAAGGAAAAAAGTGCTATACAAACATTGTATGCTAGTTAATAAATTTGTTTCTCACAAAAGTATGGGCTAGCGGTTGATACTACTTTACATGTATACTAGGGTTGAACAGATAAGTTAGTATCTTGTGGATGACGAGAGCCTGGTTTCCCACTGTCAGAGAAAGAAGTTACAAATCAACAAGGGGAGAGGACTAGCATGACCACTGTGGTCAGAGAGATCAGTTTGAAATCATGTTTATTTATTTACTTATCCACTTACTTATTTTTATATTTTCCCATTTGCAATTAGCAAGGAGTCTGTGGGGTGCTACTTTGCCACTGTGAGAATAACCAGTTTCCCCAACACTCAGTCACTTACAATTTGAACATCCTTTATGATAATGACCTGAATCAATTATTTAATTGGAGGATGAAAAGAGAGTTATTTTCAAAGTCCATCATTCCTGCTGAAGCAATTCAATAAATGATGATTAGGTACCCAATTAGTTGACAAAAATAAGCCATGATGTAGTTTAAGTTATTTTATAGTTACAGTTACCAACACATGCACATGAACACACATTGAAAAACTTTGTTTCTCATTTGTCCACTGAAAGTTTGACCTGTGTTCTGGGTTCAACAGGATCTCGTAAACTACTCTAAGACACAACCACCATGGATATGTAGGATATCCAAAATGGAATGTGCAGAGGGGTATAAATACTACTCCAGAATAGTACTCCATGGTCAAGTATGACTGTAAAATGCCGAGTTAGACTTGGTCAAAGGTTTCTTTATTAGGAGGCTTTTTAAAGTATTTTACTAATGTGCTTTGTGAAACTAAGAGGCAGTAGTAAGTAGCATTTTTCCAAACTTATTTGACTAATATTCTAGGGAATGCACTTTGGGAAATGTCGATGTGTGCCATTATCATTGGGTTAAAAAACCATTTTCAACCCAAAACAGAAAATAAGGAAACAGCACCATCAGAGACACACATCACCACTCCTCTTGGCACCCTCTGCACAACTAGAGCAGCAACTTTCCAGTGTTCAGGTAAAGAATATTGTGGCTTGGTGTGATCTCACTGTATAAGCACCCACTCTGCATACAGGAGCTACTCTTTTTTCATTTGTTTTTATTGTATAGTCAGTTTACAATATTGTGCCAATTTCTGGTGTACAAGCATAATGTTTCAGTCATACATATACACAAATATATATTCCTTTTCACACTCTTTTTCATTAGAGGTTACTACAAGATATTGAATATAGTTCCCTGTGCTATACAGTAGAAACTTGTTGTTTATCTTTTTTATATATAGTAGTTTGTATCCGCTAATCTCAAACTTCTATGAACACTGGGGTACAGATATCTTTTCGAATTAGAGTTTTTATCTTTTTTGGATATATGCCCAGGAGTGGGATTCCTGGATCATATTATATCTATTTTCAGTTTTTTAAGGAATCTCCATGCTGTTTTCCATTAACAGCTGCACCACACTGCATTCCCACCAGCAGTGTAGGAGGGTTCCCTTTTCTCCACAGCCTCTCCAGCATTTATCCTTTGTGGGCTTCTGAATGATGGTCATTCTGACTGGTGTAAAGTGATACCTCATTGTAGTTTTGATTTGCATTTCCCTGGTAATTAGCAATATTGAGTGTTTTTCATATGTCCATTGGCCATTTGTATGTCTTCATTGGAGGAATGCTTGTTTAGGTCTTCTGCCCATTTTTGGATTGGGTTTTTTTTTATTAAGTTGTATGAGCTGTTTGTATATTCTGGAAATTAAGCCCTTCTCAGACATGAGCTACTCTTGTATAAGACATCTGTAAATCAAATGCTCCTGTATCCGAGAAAAGGACTAGGAAACATTGTGTGTCTACTGTGGGCTAGGCACTGTTCTAAGTGTTTTATAAGTTAGGTCACTTAACTCTGATAGTAATCACATGAGGTGACTGTTTTATCCCCATTTTACAGATCAGGAAATAAAGGCTCAATGTAACCTGCCCAAGTTCACACAGCTAGGAAATGTCAAAGCCAGGATTCAAATCTCAGGTGTATCTGGTTCTTTCCATTGTACCATGTCTGGAAGCCACAGGCCTTCTAAGCATCCTAAATGAGTTTCAATGGGAAAGGAAAATGACTCTTCTGGAATAGCTCCCAGGACTAAGGAAACTTAAAGAAAAAGGTATTGAGACTTAACTCCAAACAAGACAATTCCCCAAATTTCCCCATTTGGGATAGCTGCATCTGAACTTGCACTTCAGCTCTTTTGACAGCCACAGTTGCTTCCTAACAGTCAGACCAATAACGCCATACCATGCAGGCTTCTGGCATTAATCTAAACTTCAATTCAGTTGTGCTTTCCCTTGGCTTTTACTGTAAACATAAGCATTCCTACACTTAAAATTTTATTTTATTATTATTTTTTCTTCAAGTTTAATTGAGATATAATTGACATACAGCACTGTATAAGTTTAGGGTAGACAGCATAATGATTTGACTTACAAACATCATGAAGTGATGACTGCAGTAAGTTTAGTGAACATCCATCATCTCATACAGATACAACATTAAAGAAATAGAAAAAAATATGTTTTCCTGATGCTAAGAACTCCAAGAATTTACTCCCAACAACTTTCATATATAACGTAGACCAGTGTTCATTATATTTATCATAATGCATATTATATTCCTAGTACTTATTTATCTATAAATGGAAGTGTGTCCCTTTTGACTACCTTCATCTGATACCCCTCCCCCCAACCCCCTGCCTCTGGTAACCACAAATCTGATCTCTTTTTCTAAGAGTTTGTTTGTATGTTTGTTTTTGAAGTATAATTGACTTACAACATTATGTTAGTTCTTGGTACACAACATAGGGATTCAATATTTCTATACATTTCAAAATGATCACCAAGATAAGTCTAGTTATCTTTGTACACTTAAAATTTTAATAGCCAATTGATAAAAGATAAAAATGTATAAGGGCTTCAGCTCTTGAGTCAATTTCTGATAGTAGCGTAGACTTTGAATAGTATTCTCAATCGCTAGGGAAAGGTTGTTTTATTCTTCAGGGTATATTTCATTCCTTTTCCCAGATTACACTTCGGTATTTCATCTAGAGGTTAGAAGACTAGACTATACTTATTGGACTAGTAAATTGCCTGTTTTCACCAATTGTACTTTGGGTAAACTGCAGGATGTAGGATCAAGTAATCCTGACCTCTAGCTGGATGATTCACAGCACACACACACACATCTCTAACATAAACGTTTCTCATTTTCTTTACAGTAAGTCTGTAGGCAGAAAATATAACAGACCTTTAATATAAAAAGCCAGAATGGAATAGTGGAAAAACTATGAGTTTGGGGCCAAACAGACCTGAGTTTGAATATCACTTCCACCTCTTGCTAGCTATGATCCTGACAAAATTACTTCAGCTTGCTGGGCTTCCGTATCCTCATTTATAAAATGGAGATAACCACTATTGGTGATAGATAGGGACAAAAGTAAGGCATTCCCAAACTGGAACTGCTTTCAGAATGAGATTAGGAAGAATCGTGTTATAATGGCTATCAGGCCATCTATGGAAATGGCACAAACCAAGCAAAATTTGTAAGTGTTTGAAGGAGTTTGAGACCTAATCCCAAATAACGTGATTAGGGTTTTGTCTCAGGAAAGCACATCTAAAGCTATAAGAAATAAGCCTTACACAAAATCAAGTATAATTAAAGTTGAATAAAAAATATGATGCATAGTCTTAAAAAACTAAAGAGAGAAATACATGTATCTACATGGGCATAAAAAGTTTTCCTTATGAGAGGAAAGCCTCCAAGTTAATCTTTTAGGGAAGCACCTCTAATACTGTCCAAGGTTATGAACATCTGGTCCATGGGCAAGCACAGCACTAGCGTGCCATGAATATCATCTTTTAATACATCTCTTCCTTTTGCTCTGGGGTCCTATGCTCACAAGAAACTTTCTATTTATTCTATTTTATTTATATTTGCTTTCTCATATATCTTTATTGTAAGCAGATGAGCTAACCAGCTAACATGAATGGTGTGGTCCACTAGGCATTTCTATTTCTCTATATAAATTAAGAAATTGGTGTTCCAGTTTATAATTTGGATGCTTAGGAGTTTACCTAGTATGAATCTACCTCTTTGTTATACTCGCAGAATTAAAATTCTGAAGCAAGATTTTAAAAGAGTGACAAAAATCTAGTATTGCTGAGTGCGCGAGGAAACAGCAGATTTTCAGGCCTAGTAACTTTTCTGCAAAAGAATCTGGTAATGTGTTATGAAAATGCATACCTAAATATCCTGCTTTACCTGTTACCTAAATATTCTACTTTTAGAAATTTATCTCTAGGAGATAATCACACAAGTAAAACACTAAGGAAGCTCAATGAAGCATTGTTTATAATAATTAAACATTAGATGTTTGGGTTGTTTTTATCAATATGACATAATTACAGCCTGTAATAAACAACAAGGTCCTACTGTATAGCACAGGGAACTATATTCAATATCTTATAATAACCTATAATGGAAAAGAATATGAAAAAGAATATAAATATATATATATAGCTGAATCACTTTCTTATACACCTGAAACTAACACAACATTGTAAATCAACTAGACGTCAGTAAAAATAATAATAATAATAATGAACATCATATGTTGAGGACCTACTGTGTATCGTGCTGAGGGCTTTAAATATTCTGAAAATGAGGATGAAAAGACGAGAAGAAATCAAGCCTTAGAGATCACGTGACTTGCCTATGCTCTTGCAGCCAGTAAGTGGCCAAGCCCTCATTTGAATTTCAGGTTAGTCTGAGTCCAACATGTCTGCTCTTTTCACTACACTAGACTCTCTTCCACAGGCTATTCTACCTTTGAGGTCTCACTGGAGCAGTCAGCCAGCCTGCCAACCCTAGGCGACAGCCCTCTGGTTTCTCTTGTACCTCATTCAAACCTCAGGATGAAGTAAGAGACATTAAAGTACCTGAAACAGGACCTGACATGTAGTAGATGGAACATAGCAATTCCTGCCATGATTGTCCTTTGAATGGTTTTAACATAAATAACTTACCTACTTTCTTGGGCTCCTAGCTGTGTTATACAACTTTAAATTGATGAAAATTAAGGCTTTAATCTTAATGAAGTATTTGATATTTACATATTTGATTCAAAAAAAAAGTAAGATGATAGCATGGAATACTTACCTCAAATTTCACAGAGTAAGTGTAGGTTACATTCAACTTATCTGTATATTCTCCAGGAATTTCCATAGGCGGTCCATGACAAGTGAGGTGGTTTTCATCTGAATGTTTATAGCTAAAAAGGGAGAGGAAAACAAGGAAGGGAAGGGAATTTTTATACAAACTGACATTGTAAATTTCTGATTTATGGCTCTTCAGTCATGGAACGATAGCAGGCTGAAAAAAACAGGCCTTTCATTATATTCTGCATTTAAAATTCTTTATGATTCAAAGTATTTTTGTTTCTAAATGTCCGTAACATTCAAGTAAGACTCAACATACTACCCAAAACACAATACTTAAGAATGTCTTTGCCTGTGGATAGATTTTTTTTTAACGCAAATGGCTTTATTTTTCATCTTTTAGCCCATCCCTCTCCTATATGCTAAAAAATCTATCCTGTAACCTTAGCTGTAGAGTTAGAAAATCAAACAGATGATGCAGAAATCATATTTATAAGCACCCAGAGATTTGAGGGTCTACTGTATGTAAAATGTTATGGTTAGCCACGAAAGGTACTGGACATAATCCATGTGAACATTTTGTATTTGAAAAAGAGAATGATTATGAAAAACAGAAGATCAAAAACAAAAACTAGAGCAGTTTGGAACTAGACAGGACTGGTGACACTAGCAAATGCCTGGTCAGAAATAAGGAGACTCGAGTGCGGGCGTATTGCGGGTGGGTCGTGAGCACATTCCTGCTCCCGGGCCCTGGCCCCGGACGCCCACCCGCGCGCAAGGCCGGGAGAGGCCGGAAGAGGCAGGTCCGCACTTGCAAAGCCGGCTGCTGGGACGTTCGGGTCCCCGAACGAATGCAGCAGCGGAGACCTTCCCGCCATCACCGGGGGATGGGGGTCGGGGGAGGGTCGGGAGGAATGGGCTCCCTCGGGAAAATAATAACGAAGATGACTATACTAACAGTAATACCGGCCGCAGCCATCAGACTCCCGCCTTTCCTGGAGTGGAATTGCTCGCCTGATCTGAGCCAGGAGATGAGGAACCGGAGCAGGGAGGCGGCTCGGAGAAATGCAGTCATCTGCCCAGATCCCTGGTAGTGAGTCCTGGAGGGATAGGACCCACCTGGTGTCCCCTAGTCCACGCCCCCATCCTCTGTGCCTCGTGGACAGCCTCCCACAACATGACAGAGAATGATCCAGCCCCAAACGTCACTAGTGCCGAAGTTGAGAAACCCTGGTCTACAGCCTGGGCCCATTTCTCTGTAGGATCCTTTCTTGCAGGAAGTCGCCAGTTGAGCTGCAGAGACAGGAGGCACCTCACAAGAAAAGGGACAATCCCAATCACCTCCGTCCCCCAGGATAATGCAGACTCCACTGGCCATTCCTGTGCCTGTGCTCCGGCTCCCCCGGGGCCCTGGTGGCTTGAGCTGAGGCTTCGCCCCCGATGGATGCAGAGCCCTCCTGAAACCAGAGGTTCCTGGAATCCCGGAGTCTCCTGCAGATCAAGAATCTCGGGAATCCCAGGAACAGCGGGCCCGGGCTGCCCTTTGGGAGCACTACCTCGGAAGCCTGCTGGCCATGGTGGGTCGCCAGGTGAGCTTCAAGTTGCACAAAGGTGTGCACCTGGCCACCCACTTTGGAGCCACCGACCTGGACGTGGCCAACTTCTACGTGTCTCAGCTGCAGACTCGGATAGGCGTGCAGGCTGAGGCACTGCTTCGCTGTAGTGACAGTATTGCATACACCTTCAAGCCATAAAGACAGAATTGTGTTCATCGTTCTGCTTTGGGCATAGCCACAGTCTCCCAGGCCTCCATGTGCTTGTGAAATTGGAACTCTGGGCCTCATAGAGTTCTGCACTCCCTTGGAATTTTGAGCCAAGCTCCAAGCAACTCTGGCTCCTTGGGACCTCCAGGGTGTAAGTCAGTAAAATTCTGCAACCCCAGGAGTTCTAGATTCTGTTGAAAGGAATGCTCTACCTCACAGAACTCAACTGTACAGATATATGGGCCTCATGACAGTTCCTGAAGACTGGGCTTGGGGGTGGGGCAGGTAGGGATAAAGGGAGGCAAATTGTTTAGTGGGAAATTGTGTGTTGAAGTTCAGCCACCCTGAACATGTTCCCCAATACTCCCCTTCTGTCAAAGAACCAATTATCCCAGGAAAAAAAAAATGAAGTGAAACTCATATCACTTGAAAAGTAAAAGGAAATGGGGGAGGGAATAGCTCAAGTGGTAGTGCGCATGCTTAGCATGCATGAGGTCCTGGGTTCAGTCCTCAGTACCTCCTCTAAAAATAAACAATAAAACCTAATTACCTACCCCCTGCAAAAAAAAAAAAAAAGTAAAGTAAAAGGAGAATAAAGGGGAGATAGGAAAATCAGAAGGAGAAATTGTGATGACTCCCTTTTGAATTATTTACTCAACATACAGTATATCCCTTGGCTTCCATCTAAAGAATAATACACAGTTCTTATGGGATTGTTGTCTCTACACGTATATGCACAATAAAACCACATGCTCACAATTACAACGGTCATTGATGAGCACTTCTTTGTATTCATTCCTGTAACCCTACTGTCTGGTACATAATATGCCCTTATCATAAGTGTTTTTAGGATATGATGCATTCCATTTAAAGCCAAAATACATTTTAAAACAACTGTGAAATAGAGAACTAATCATTGTTAGGGCTACAGATCAAAACATATTAAAGAGAAAAATTAAATTACCACATGATAATACATATCAAGGTTTACTGTGTAAGTACGGGTCCTGAACCCAGTACAGGAAAGACCTGCATTTCATAAGAGAGAGATTATGCAGCAAAAATTGTGTTAAGATCACTAATGAAGGTAGAAGCCCTACTTTAAACCACTGGGTTGTATAAGGCCTTTACGGGCTATTTTCAGAACTTTGGCTTTTACTCCCCGAGATGGGAAGTCACTGGAAGATTCTGAGCAGAGGATTGACACGAGCTGAAATTTAAAAGGAATGCTCTGACTGCTGTATTGAGAACAGATTGCTGGGAGATGTGGGTGGCAGCAAGGAGATCAGCTAGGTTTTTGTAATAATCCAGGTGAGATACAGTGATGTCTTGGACCAGGTGATAGTGGTGGAGATGAGAAGTGGTAGATTCTGAATATATTTTAAAAATAGAGCCACATGATCTGCCAAAGGGCTGGACTAGTTATAGGGTATGAGTGAAGAATGACAAAGAGGAATCAAGAGTGATGCCGTGGTTTGAGGGCCTGGGCAACCAGAAGGACGTAGTTGCCATTTACTGAGATGGAGAAGACAATAGGAAAAGCAGGTTTGGCAGGAAGATTACAAGTTCATTTGGGGGGGTGAGGTATAAAGCTCAGTGACAGAGTGTCTGCTGAGCATGCACAAGGTCCTGGGTTCAATCCCCAGTACCACCATTAAAAGTGAATAAATAAAAAACCTAATTACCCCCCCCCAAATTTTCTTAATTTTTAAAGAGAATTTTTTTAAAAAGAAATTCATACTGGGACATGATAAATTTGAAATGCCTGTTAGACATCCAACTGGACAGCTAGATTTACAAGTCTAGAGATCTAAGGGTCATTATGGTATCTGATGCCATAAGACAGGATAAGATCACCAAGGTGTGAGTATAAATAGAGGAAAGGCTTAAAGACAGAGTCCAGGGGCCCTCCAACATTAAGAGGTTGGAGAAATGAGAAGACTGATAAGCAACTAGTGAGAGAGGAGAAAACCAGGAAAGTGTGGTAACCCAAAACCAAATGAAGCAGGTGTTTTAAGGAAAAAGAAATGATCAGCTATGGTAAGCACCAGGGAAATGAACAGGGGGCAGTACCTTAAAGAAAACCCAAAACTGTAGACCTAGAAAACAATTAGGCCTAACTCACATCTGTGACCTTGAGCAGATTGCCTCATTCTGAAAAAAGATGAATTTTCACACAGTCCTTGTTCTCAGGGGGCCCAAATAAATGAGCTTTACAATGATGAGATAACAGTTTTATTGCATGCATACATAAGCGATTACTATGGTCTGTATAGAATAAATACAGCTCTAGAAAGTTATTTTCTTGGCTTTTTTACTATATCCAAGTCTGAGAATATGAGGTGTGTGACTATAAAGCATTGTTTGATTTTCATATATGATGAAATTAGCCTCCTGTATCACACCTTATATGTTTCCTACCTTTCTAACCAAACGGCTTTCAACGTGAGCAGCCATCCTGAGTCAGACCTTACAGTCTATCGACCTAAAATTCTGTTCCCAGATATCAGATGTGACCTACACAAAAAAGCATGGGTGACTGCCCTTGACAATGGTTAGTATTCCCTGGCCTCTCTTGGTAGCTCTGTTTACCCCATTATTCATATATATGCCCTGATCCTTTTAATTCCTTTATTTCCTGTCTGCAACACCTTATGAAATAAATAATCTTTAAAATTTTTAACATAGCCACTAATTAAAAAAATATATCTTAAACAATAAGGACCTACTGTGTAGCACAGAGAACTATATTCAATTTCTTGTAATAACCTACAATGGAAAAGAATCTAAAAAATATATATATATATATATATGTGTATGTATATGTATAACTGAATCACTTTGCTATACACATGAAATTAACACTAAGTCAACTACACTTCAATTTTAAAAATTTGTAAAAGAATATCTTTTTACTAAGATAACTCAGTTGGAAGGTATTAGTGTTCTTCATCATTTGGGGTCTGTTTATCCAATGGAATATATGGACCCTTTGCCCAGAAAAATACACATCAATAAAAATTGGGTTTGAGGGTCTATAAATATATACTCTTTGTAAATATATCCTCATTGAATTGTACACTTCAAGTGGGTATTTTATGGCATACAAATTATATCTCAATAAAGCTGTTTAAAATAGTACAGAAAAAAATTGGGTTTGATGCATCAGGATCTACGTTAAATACTCCTAATTTAGCCCTCTCCTTTTACAGATGAGAAAATTAAGCCTATGAGAGATCAACTTAACCTACTCATGGTGAAAAACTTGACACAATACATTTTCTAGCTATTCTTTCCCGTCGGCTATCAGCTGTGACAGATGGAACAACATTGGCTAAAGTAAAATAGAACCATGGACTTAAAAACATGAAGTCTGATTCATTTCTATGAACTTAGGGTTGACTTTCAAAATGAAACCAGCAGAGATAAGACTAAATCCAAATTTCCAAATTCCTTGTTCTGTGTTCAGAAAACTATACTGTACTTGCCTCCCTTAATATACTTCATATACTTTTCAAAGGATAACTTCCTCCTAATATTTCAGGTTTTGTAATATTTTGCCCATATGGATCATGATTTTTTACACTGTATGATATATTCCCCTCTCTGTCTTTCTTAGTTGAACAGTACTAACCTCAGCCTACAGTTTCAAAGAATCTTGAAGTTGGAGCATTAAAGGTCACCTGTCCAGTCTCTTACCCAATGCAGAATTGCCATTTACAATTCATTAAGCACTCACTTACCAGTGGCCAGCTACTATGCTGGGGGCCTAATTATGAAATCACTAAGAGCTGGGTCATCTAGACTTTTCCTACAAATGTCCAGGTTCTAATTACTCACTCATCTTCAGATTGCTTATTCAACTATTAGAGAACTCTGATTACTAGCAAACTCTTCCTTATACTCAACAGATACCTGCCTAATAGACTCCATTGGTACTAGAACTGTCCTCTAAAGAAACACAAATCTTAATCTAATCTTTTTGTCATATAACAGAAACTAAAGAATAGAGTTAAGATACCCTCAATAAGTCTATTCTCTTCCAGATCTGTCAATTCTTCCTCATATTACATGTTATTCAGATATTTACTGTAGGTAAAAGGGAATTAAACTGCCTATTTGATTTTTCAAAGTTTCTGTATAAGGTTATATCACACATGTATCTTAAAAATAAAAATTCTAGGTGGGATCTTCTACATTTTGAATTAATTTTTAAATTAATGAAACAAATTAAAAATATATTCTGTAATTACCTTTTGGGATCAAGTCTAGCAGAAACCAATCTTGCAATACTCCAATTTGTTTCATTTTCCCTGTGGTATGTAATGGTAATATCAACGTGGTTGAAGAGGTAGAAGGTATTACTTTTATTGAATTCCAACTGCAAAAAGATACAGAAATTTTAAAGGAGTGTGAATTTTTCCTGGAAACTAAAAAATATAAAATCTGATCATGGAGTGAAAATGGAATACACTAGTTATAAAAAAAATTTGAGCTATAAATTAAGCATGCTGAAGTATAAATATGTTTTTATAAGATTAAAACTGCAGCCCTGAGCATCTGGCCTAAAATTAAGGTGTTAGTCAATTCTACAGTCTTAAATAGTTGTTACTTCTATAATCTGAAATAGTTGTTACAAAGGAATAGTATTGCAAAACTATAAAATTCATAAATACATTCATCTCTGGATTTTTTAACCGCACAAAACTATGAAGTAATACAAGTAAACAAAATAAAATGTTATCAGTATTTAAAGTTTAGGCATATCAAGAGTTTAGGCTTTATTTATGGTAAAAGTAATGGAGAAAAAACAGAAGGAAGATGTGTTTCAGAATGTTAACTGTGACACCTCTGGGTAGTGAGATTATAGGCAATAATTTCTCCACTGCTTCTTTATATTTCTCTGTACTTACCAAATTTTCTATAATGAGTATAATACTTACATTTATAATCAGCAGCATCAGATAAAAAGTGAATGAAACTCTAACAGCCAAGTATTCATTAGTTCACTCCCTAGTAGCCACAATTCTATTTGAAAATAATGATCCAATTCCCTAGATCAATGCTTCTTAAACTTTAAAACTTCATACAAATCACCCAGGGATCTTGTTAAAATGCTGATTCTGACTCACTCAGCCTAGGTGGAGGCCTGAGATTCTGTACGTCTCACAAGCTCTCAGGTGATGTCAATGCCCCTGGTCCTGGAACACACTTTGAGAACCACTGCCCTAATCCAGAAGAAAGAAAACTTCTGACTGCTTTTTTCTGGTAAAAGTGGTGAAAGGAGAGTGAACGACTATTTTTCCATTAGGATTTCAGGGCATAAGGATTTTTTTTTGGTATGAGAATTGTGATGCACTCACTACATTGTGTCTTCCCAAAAGATACGTTGAAGATGTTGAAGTCCTAACCCCTTGTATGGGTGAATGTGACCTTATTTGGAAATAGGGTCTCTGCAAGACAAAATCAAGTCAAGATGAGGCCATTAGGGTGGGCTCTAATCCAATATAACTGGCGTCCTTACAAGAAGAGGACATATACATGCATATGTGTATAACTGAATCTCCCTGCTGTACGCCAGAGACTAACACAACATTGTAAACCGACTACACTTCAATTTAAAAAAAAAAAGTTGTGGCCCCAGACTAGCCCTGACATGGATTTGCTTTTAAATTTAATGTATTTAGAAGATATCAAATACAGGTGTGAAAGCTGGTACATGAAATAGAAAAGTATAAAATAATGACCTAGCATATTTGGAAAAGAACAAAATTTGTAGAAATGAGAAAGATGATTACTGAAATTCTCTTCTCTTGAGAGAAGAAACAAGTGAAGAGAGAATTTATAAACTAGGAGATAGACCAGAAGAACATAGCACTGGAAAATTATAGAAGGGAAGTTGAGAGACTGGGAGGAGAAAATAACATTTAACATAGCGTTAATTGGTGTCTGAAAAGGAAAGAAGAAAATATCTAACAATGACTGGGAATTACAGAACTGATACAAACCACCAATCCAGGAGATTCAAGGAATTACAAATAGGATTAAAAATAAGGCAAAACAAAAATCCAAAACCAGACACACAGTCATGAAACTGCGTAACGCCCTCTAAAGAAAGAGGTGACTAGTAAGTAGGTATAAATGAAGGGGATATAACGGAAATACTAACCTTCTTAAATATTAGAAGAATTACAACAATAAAAAGGTAGACCACATAACGACTTTTCAAATAAATATTATTTTCCATGGACTCTAAAATGCCATCACTTGTAAAACATCATTCCTTTATGTGGGGCTAAAACAAACATTGCCAATTAAACTTTATACAATGCCATCACCTGGGAGACACATCTTGATTTAATAAATGTTAAAATATGGTGAAACAGGAGTCTTGAATCAATAAAATGTGGAATATCAAAATAGTCAACAAAACGTAATGTAACAGAATTGACAGCAAATGTATCCATAAATGTAAAGGGGCTTAATTAAGAGGAAAAAATTTTTCAGAAGATACCACAAAGCAAAACTCAACAACATGCTGTATACAAGAGACACAGCTAAAAGAGATACCAAAAAGTTACAAATGAACCGATAAGCAAAGTTACACCAAGCAACTGTTTGCAAAAAGAAAGCAAGAGAGTTGGACTCCCCTCATCCAGACATGACGGAATAACAAGAGACCAGAGTTACTCTTTCACCTTAAACAACTTTTTTAAATGGGTAAAATACATGAAGCAACACTTTTCCGACCTTGGACAACAAAGAACATTAAGAGGGTGATCACAGAGAAAAGGAGGTCTCAAGCTTCCTTCCCAGAGAGAATCGCCAGGCTGCGGTGCAGAGAAAGGGTCCCCAGAGCCTTGCGATCTTCCCAAGTTGAGAAGGCAAAGTTCAAAGTCTAGAGACACCAAAGGTGTTAGAGTCCGTGAGGCAGAACCAGAGAGGGAGAGCTGCACAGAGATTTCTGGAGATATGCAAGGGCTCTCTTTCATCAGAGCACTGACCAGTGCACAGGTGTCAGGTGTGCCAGTTACTCATTTATTGCCTCTCATCCCCCAAATTCGTGCTCACTGACCTCTATGAAAATTTTTTGGGCCCCTTAAATATTTTAGTTTTCCTTTGCAAGCTGGCACTGAAGGAAGCTTGTCAGTAGAGGGCGCTGGGTAGACACTGCAAGGAGAAATAGTTTTGTTTTCTGATAGATGGAAGCTCACTCTGCATGCTCTGGTTTCTTCAGCCAGAGCAGACTCTAATGAATTAATGGATCCAGTCACCACAATAAAAGAAACAAAAGACATCAGGTGCAGGGAGAGGCGAGGGATGACTAGGCGGAGCACAGATTTTCAGGGCAGTGAAACTACTCTGTATGATACAATAACAGAGGATACATGTCATTATACATTTATCCAAACCCACAAAATGTACCACACAGAGTGAACCCTAACGTAAACTATGGACTTCGGGAGATAACGGTGTCAGTGGAGGTTCATCAATTGTAATAAATGCACCACATTCCGGTGAGTGATGTGGATAATGGGGGAGGCTACGCAGGTGGGGGGGGGGGTAGGTACATGGGAAGTCTCTGTGCCTGCAACTGAATTTTTCTTGGGCCCCAAAACTGCTCAAAATAATAACTCTAGTTTTTTGATGAGACATCATGTGTCTCCTGATGAAAGAACACATCACTACCTTATTTGCCAAAGAGATCAAACCTGAATCTGACCAAGCTGCTGGATCCATCTACCAACATGCAGGAAATCGAGGACAGAGAAAAATGCACCATTGTTAGAACGAATGACACAGGAATGGACAAATAGATATGTGAGAAATCAAATACAGAAAAATGCTAATTGTAGAATCTAGGCCATGGGTATATGAGTGTCCACTATATAATTTATTCAGCTTTTCTGTGTGTTTGAAAATGCTCACCATAAAATATTGAAAAAAGGTATATAAAATGGTCAAGTCTAAACTACAGTGTCTGGGGATGTAGACTTGGATGACAAAGCTGCAAAAGAAACTCAAGCAACTGATTAGGGTAAAAGTTAGGATAGTGGTCCCTTTAGGGAAGGGAACGGTGTTGTAAATGGGCAGGAAAACATGGTTACCTTCTGGGGTGGCTGGCCAAATTCTATTTCTTGATCTGGTTGGGATTTACAAGCGTGTTCCCCTTATAATAATTCATTAAACTTTGTATCTGTTTAGCGTGGTTTTCTGTATTTGTATCTTACAACAAAAAGTTCTTTTTTTTAAGTCCATATCCTTTGATCCAGCAATTACATGACTTTACTAAGGTCATAATTAGACAAGAGTACACAGATGTTTGTACAATAATAGCTACCTTTTATTGAATGCCTAATGTGTGTCGGACACTGCTCCAAGAACTTCATAAGTATTACCCTGGCTATCTTCACAACAACCTTATGTGCTATGTACTATTCTTACTCCCATTTTACTGATAAGACTCACAGAGGTAAAAGAATGTTCACTGCAACATTATTAACAACAAAAGCTGAAAACAGCTAATTATGATGGAATGGATAAAAAATTATGATCCATCCATACAATGGAATACTATGATACCATTAAAAAGTATAAATGCTTTCTTGTTCTTGTATTCTGTCTCTCTCCGCATATGTGTGTGTGTATACATATATGCACAAAATGAACATGGAAAGAAGTCCATTATAAACTTCTAAGTTAAGACAAAGAAGCAGATTACAGAAACACATATAATCTCACTTAGATAAGAAAATGTATACACATAAAAAGAATCTATTAAAATTGAGGAGGATTGTAGGAAGACTCACTTTATACTCTTTATACCTCTGTGTTTCATGAGGTTTTTATAAATATATATTATTTTTGTAATCATGGTGGTGGTGATTGCACCATGTGAGTGTATTTAATGAATTTTAAAACAAAAACAAACCTTTCTGTGGATCAGACAACCATATTGCCACTTTGATTCTAAGTATCTAATTCAGCAGTTCTCAAACTTGTTTAGTCTCAGGACTCCTACTCTTAAAAATTATAAAGACCCTGAAGCATTTTTGTCTATGTGGGTTATATCTACCCATATTGACCAAGCTAGAACTTAAAATGAGAAAGTTTTAAACACAAGAATACAGAAGCACACATTCCATTAGCCTTCAGAGTGATGACATCATCACACTTCATATAGCTTCTGGAAAATTCCACTGTACACTCATGAAAGAATAAGAGTAAATAAGGCAAATAACATCTTAATATTACTATGAAAAGAGTTTTGACCTAGTAGACTCCCTGAAGAGTTCAGAGAGCCCCAGACTGCACTTTGAAAATAGCTGTTATAATTATTCCCCCCAAAAAGATCAATTACACTCTAAACACTGTAAACAACTTTTCCGAAACTTGCCTACAGCTTTAAGTTCACGATGAAAGGGGACGGAGTCTGTGTAAAGGGGGTAAAGAGGAAGACATCGACATCTATCCAAAATAAATATCCTTAAAATAAAAATAAATGAGAAAATTCACAGGACAGAGTTCCTTTATATATAAAAGGGATAATAAAAGGCAACTGCTGGTTTTACTTAACCTTGGTAATCTTAGGTGGCAACCCACAAATGGTGATAAAAGTTACTGCTACTCTGGCCAACTGGGGCCCTTTCATCCTATTGACCCATTTATTCTCCCCAGACTTGATCTTCAAAGTTGTGGTCTTTAACTGGCCGCATAGAAACATTCCATGTAGACTTTCATGAAGAGTATTAAACACAGACTATATTAATCAAAATTTCTCCTATTCATTAACTCTTCTCTTCTGCCACTTTTCCCTTACTTTGAAAGAATTATCAATTAAGCAGTTGTTTGCAGATTTTCCTCTCATATTCCCTATCTCAATGTTTCCCACTGTGAAGAATACATATCCCTGGGGATATATGAGATTAAATTTAGGTAGTAGATGAAAAAACAATTTGTACCCTACTTTTTTATCTATTTACTTGAAAATAGATGGATAAAATATATAAGTAGTACACTAAACCTGATAGTATAGTTTCTTTTCTAATAAATTTAAGTTAACTACAGATAAATAATAATACAGGTGCCTCAGATATGTCAAAAATCACCAAGGTGGTACATGAATGACTGAAATTCAGGAAGCACTGCCCTCTTCTCTGGAAAGAAACAATGAAGAGAACCATCAGTTAGACAACCAAAACAGAAACCTGGCTGTCATCCTCCACACTCTCTCTCCCTTCCCCATCATCCCCGTTGGGGAACCACATCGAATCTGCACATATAAGAGATTATATAAGCAGTGCTGCCCTGGTTGAGCCCATCCATGCCCATTCAGCCTGTTCGTTAGCCTCCATGGCAGCCCCAAGACACTTTGGTTACCCTCAGGCCCAGTAGGAAACAGTTTGAGAATCACAAGACAGATTTCAAACACAGTATGACTGGAACTTCCAAGCTCAAAAGATCTGAGTTGCAATCCTCCCTCTGCCACTTACTAGATCCTGCCCCTCATCACGTCACTTACTGTCTCTGGGATTGCGTTTCATCAGCTGTTAAACAGCAGTAGTAGATTCTTGCAACACGGCTGTTCTAAGGATTAAATTAGTCACTGTATATAGAATAATATAACTGCTCCTGGCACATCACAGACATTCAATGCTGTTTTCCTTCCCGTTGTATACAGGACCCCCCTTCTGCCTACCCTGCTTTTGAGCTTCATCTCTAGCTGCACCCCTAAACCCCAAACCTTAAGCCGCAGACATGCTCGATGGCTCAGTCCCCCAATCACAGTATGCTGTTTCAGACTTCCTAGCTCTTGACTGATTTTCCTACTAGAATGCGCCCACACCCATTTATCTGACAAGTACTTTTTCATTCCCTACATTGTATCTTCCTGATTTTCCTACTAGAATGCTCCCACACCCATTTATCTGACAAATACTTTTTCATTCCCTACATTGTATCTTCCTGATTTTCCTACTAGAATGCGCCCACACCCATTTATCTGACAAATACTTTTTCATTCCCTACATTGTATCTCCCTTGTTGCTACTTTTTCATTCTCTACATTGTATCTTTCTTGTCACTTAGTCTCCTACCATGTAACATTTTATTGTGTTCATTTGTTTCCACATCTATCTCCCTACTTAAGACTGTGAACTTCTAGAAGACAAGGGACCATGTCTACTTGTCTCAGTATCCCCAACACCTAGCACAAAACCGAGAATATGGCAGGTGTCCCATTAATGTTAAGTGACTACAACTGAAGGCAAATTGTAAATGAAGCAACATTCTTACATTTCTATAGTAAGTTCTCAGTACTTACATTGATAACGCAAGCATCTCTGGCTATACCACTTTTGGTAACAAAACATCCAATCGGAAATCCTGGTGTGCAGTACTTTTCTCTGCCTTCAATATCACGACACCATATCACTGGCATATTATCAATAATCCTAAATATAAATATTTTTAAATAAAATATTTAACAAGCATTTCACATCAAGCCAGACTCACATCATCTTACATGTATTGAAGTCCAAATTTTTAATCAAAGTCAAGTCACAAAAAATTGCCTACAATTTCAAGTGTCTATTAAAACTACTTCTGAAAGGAATTGAAAAATTAAGTCATGTGATTTCAGGTGCCAAGCCTACCAGTGATGCTGATAATTCAGTTGTATTCCTTTCTTCAAAAAATCCAGCTTTTTCTTTTGATCTTCATTGGCTGTGTCATAAGATTTTACACAAACTTTTATACACGTTTCTGTCTTATTAAAAGAAAACTGTCAAGAAAGAAAATTTTAAATATTGATATTTGACCAAATTTTATAGATCAAATGTCACAAAATAAGCACTTTATCTTACAGACAAAACTATTCTTCAGAGACTTCATTATGCCATCATTCTCAACACTATCTCCTAAGTTACAATTCATACCTGAAATGACTACACTAGACACACACACACACACACACACACACACACTGCTTTCACCACTGAACAGAAGAATTTGCCATCTTCCATATTATATAAGGTGGGATATAAAATCCACTGTAGCTTTCTAAAAACTACCCTGATCTAGAATCCTTCACTTAAAAGCGATTATAAAATTGGTTGTCGTGATGGTTACACAACTCTATGAATATACTAAAAACCAATGAATTGGACACTTACCAGTAGGTGAATTCTTCAGTATGTGAAATATCTCTCAACAAATTTATTATCAAAGAAGTGATAATAAAATGTTTGATATTTTAATATGTAAACCTCTTGTTTACAGGTGATTATCAAGGTAAAGTGTCAGTGTTTTTAATCAGAAAATAATGAGAAAGAACAAACAATGAAAAAAGTCGTATTTAACATCTCATATCCTGCAGTCATACAAATATTAACCCCAAAATTCCTTATTGGCAACCAAGTTGAACTGTCATGTTTCTTCAGTCCAAAGGACAGCATTTCTTGAAAAGACGCATTTTTCTGTTAGGACAATGGTACCCCACAAGGGTACTATGCACAACTTTAATCATCAAAAAGTGAGTGTTTGACACACAGACCAACAGAACAAATCAACAGAGACCGAACAAACAGATCTACACAACTACACCCAAGTGATTTTTTTGCAAAGGTGCAAAAGCAAGTCAGTGAAGGAAGAACTGAAATTGTTGAAAAGGTCTTTTCCAGTAAATGGTACTGAAGCATAAATGGATCACAAACTTAAACATATAAAGTCAAATTATAAAACTTTTAAAAGAAATCATAGAAGAAAGTTTTCAGGATCTAAGGTTATGCAAAGCCTTCTTAGACTTGACACCAGAAGCATGATGCATAGAAGGAAAACGTGATTATTGGACCACATAGAAATTTAAAATATTTGCTTAGTGAAAGACCCTATTAAGAAGATGAAAACACAAACTACAGACTCAGAGAAACTATTTGCAAACTACTGTTGCAACAAAGGAATCATAGCTAGAATATAGAAAGAATTCTGAAAAGTAAACAGTAAAAGGACAGTAAATGGACAGCATAAGGGAGCCTTGTTGATGGAACCATGCTGTGTATTGACTGTGGCGGTGGGTAAACGAGTCCACACAGGTGATAAAATTGCAGTCTCTTCTCTCTCTCTCTCTCTCTCACACACACACAGACACAAATAAGTGCATGTAAAATAGCGAAATCTGAATAAGCTCTGTGCATTGTCCAATGTCGATTCCCTGGTTTTGATACTGTACAATAGTCATGCAAGCTATCACCATTGGGCAAACCTGGGTAAAGGATACATGAGCCCTCCCTGTTCTTTTTTTTTTTTTTTTTTTTTTTGTAGCTTCCTAGAAATCTGTAATTATTTCAAAATAAAAAGTTGTAAAACAAGCTAATGCCTGATGGTTTCACAAGTGTAGACATATATTAAAATTGACCAAGTTACACACTTTCAATATGTGTAGTTTATTATACTTCAATTCTACTTTAATGGGGTTGGGAAAAAAGAAAAAAGTTAATGCCTTCATAATCATTACTGCTATGAAAACATCCTTACTCTTTCCTTACATCTACCAAGATATTGAAAGCAGTATTAACAGACACCAAGAGTCCAACTACGTCTATTTACATCACCCTACTGAAAATATGCAAGAACAATAAATTTAATGTTTTTTCTTTGCAAAGCAAAAATGAAACTTGAAAGACAAAACCTTTATGTGAAACCACTAACTACTGCAGATAGCTTAAAGAGCATTTAGAGTCATCTCTCAGTATCAGTGGGGGATTGTTTCCATAACTCCCACGAATACCAAAATCGACAGATGCTGAAGTCCCTCATGTAAAAATGGAGGATAATTTGCATATGACATATACACATCCTCCCCATTCAGTTATAATTCAGGATTAGGGGTGCCTACCCTCCCTGAAGTTGAAAATCCACATATAAGTTGAATCAGGTTCCACATCTGGGGATTCAGCCAACCACAGATCATATATTCAAGAAACTCCAGGTATAAGTAGACCTACGCAGTTCAAACCTGTGTTGTTCAAGGGTCAACTGTACTTCAAATCATCTCTAGATTACTTATAATACTTAATACAATGTAAATGCTATGTAAATAGTTTTAAACACAATGTAACTACTATGTAAATTCAAGTTTTGCTTTTTGGAACTTTCTGGAATTTTTTCCCCAATATTTTCAATTTCTGGTTGGTTGAATATTCAGCAGCAGAACTCTTGGACTTAGAGAGCAAACTGTATTCATGCATTCTTCTGGCAAGGCCAGATTCTACCTCCTTTCCTTTTTCTCTACCTCCTTCTAAAGGAAAGACTCTGGTACAGTTACAGTTGACTCTTGAACAACACAAGTTTGAACTGCCTGGGTCCACTTACATGCAGATTTTATTCAATAAATATACAGTCGGCCCTCTGTATCTGCGGGTTCCACATCCACAGATTCAACCAACCATGGACAGCAGATGGAAAGCTTAATAAACAATCTGTGGTTGGTTCAATCTCTGAATGCGGAACCTGCCCATATGGAGGGCTGACTATGGGACTTGAGCATGCGTGGATTTTGGTATCCACAGTGAGTCCTGGAACCAATTCCCCATGGATTCCCCGAGGGACAACTGTATAAGTAGTCAGTTTTGAGAAGATTCATTTTAAAATAAGATTTAAAATAAGATCAGCTGAACAACCTTATAAGGAGATGATGTGATTTGTCCTCCAAATAGTACTTGTCCAAGATTTTCAGAAGGGCTTTTCTTTCCGGAGTCTTGACAGAAGTCAAAGCTAAAAAAAGAGAGGTTCAATAAGGTTAAAAAAAAATCAAAGAAATCAGTCCTTGTAATTTATCTAGCCTCTCCACCATTAATGGTAGATGATTCTAAAAATAAGACCCAGAATGTGCCTAATTATGATTTATAAACTTCATTATATGTTTCTTTTTAAATTGTTTACCCTCTGATAATTATGAATTCATTATTTAAAATGCTCATGGAACTGCTCTTGACTTTTGTAATGTAGTAGGTAATCACAATCTTAAAAAGAAACCAACAATATTGTCAGAGTTAAACTTCAAATTACATATAAGGACAAACAAGCAAACAATGGCTTAAAGTCTGTGCTGATTCTAACCTGAAACATTTACAAACTGTAATATCAGCTCTGATAAAAGAGAAACTTAAAAAACAAAATCCTCCCCTACCCAAACACATTCCCACATACTCACAAATCAAATGGTTACTAGCTGAGAAGAATTACAATTACCTTGAAGTAACTTTGTATGCAAAATGGCTTAAGTAGAGATAAAATAAATGGTAGGCCTCTGTAATATTTTAAATACTCATACTAGCACCCTACGTTTACATCTGGTATTTTAATGAAAATCAGACTTGATTTTATTTCTGCTTAATTAGTAGAAATAAAGTAATATCAAAGGGAACTAAAATCACTTTTTCTAAGAAGTACATCATTTGTTGTTATTCTCAAATGATTGATCATACTTCATCTTGATTATGTAATAAGGACTCACTACTAAACTAAGCACCTTCATCCATTAAAACTCTTAGTATAGGGGGAGTGGATAACTCAAGTGATAGAGTGCATGCTTAGCATGCATGAGGTCCTGGGTTCAATTCCCAGTAACTCCTCTAAAAATAAAGAAAGAAATAAGCATTACCTCCACCAACAACAAAGAAATAAAAGTTTTTTCTAAAAACCTTAGTATAAACCTACCTATTCAAGGTTTTAGAAATAAGATACAACTTTGCAAAGATTTTTTTTTTAAGTTCAAAGTGTAGTAAATTTATAATTTGCCTTTCATAGGAAGAAAAATCAAGTATGGCAACTTCTTAATTTTTTAAGCATTTGTGTCACATCTAGATCTCTCTATTCTGATCATTTTTTCCTGTTACCTCTATTACAAAATTATCACCACACTTCTTAATACGTCCAGGGCTTTCATTCACTAGCTTTAAAAACTTAAGGCACATTTTAGCACAATTATGTCAAGTTATCACAATGATATCAGTTACACTAGATATAATTATAATACTTATAACTTACGTATTATGTTCATAAGGTAGCACAGATTCCACTGAATCCAACCTATTTACAAATAGTGCTACAGATGACTAGAGAAGGAAAAAAAATTCATTAATAATACAAAGTAAAATAAGGTAGCACTTGCAAAATATATAATGAAGTAACTGAAAGGCAATTGGGTCCATTGCTCCCATCAATTTATAACTGTATAGTTAAAAATTTATAACTTAGCACAGTGTTATTAATTTATAACAGTACAGTTATAAATTTTAACATAGTATTGTTATAAATTCATAACATTTCATTTATCTAGCATCATCAGGGTCTCTGAACGCATACATTTTTCAGACACCTCAGCCGTTCTTAACCTTTTTTAATTATAGAATCCCTTGAGAATATGATGAAAGCTATGGTCCCTCCCCCCAGAAAAGCACACATATTCACCAATTCTCTGTTCAGTTTTAAGAGGTTTCAGAGGGCTCCTAGGGTCCATGGAATTCAGGTTAAGAACTTGAAATAATTGAAGCTATCTGCATAAGTGTTTTTCTTGCATTATTTTAACCATTTTTATAAGAAGTACTCTAAAATACACTTCACTGTTTCCCATCTTAAACAGAACATGATGATCACAATTTAACCTTCCTTGATGACTCAGGGTCATTTTGAACATCAATCATTGCACCTACTTTGACTCTGTGACATCTTCAGTATCAAATGAGATAAGAAGAGCTATTTGCCCCAAAACTGAATGCAGAAAGATAACTACTCATACCCCTGCTACCCACACCCCCTCACCCCTACCAATGAACATAAACTGGTTTGTAAATATTTTGTGTCTCATTATTTTTGGCTGTCAACTGTCATTATGCTTCCTCGCTTTTCTTCTCTACCCACCTCCCAAATCTACTATAGGTCAAGCCCTCAATTTGTGGAATAATTACCCAGATTTGTTTAAAACTATCTCAAAAAGATCATAAAAAAGAATGAAATTTTGCCATTTGCAACAATATGGTTGGACCTGGAGGATATTATGCTTAGTAAAATGATTTAGACAGAGAAAGACAAATACTGTATGATTTCACTTACATGTGGAATCTAAAAAATAAAACAAATGAATAAATGTAACAAAACAGAAACAGAGTCACAGATATGGAGGACAAACTAGTGGTTCCTAGAGGGGAGAGAGAAGGGGGAAAGGACAAGATAGGAGTACAGGATTAAGAGATACAAACTACTATGTGTAAAATAAATAAGCTGCAAGGATGTAATGTACAGCACAGGGAATATAGACAATATTTTATAATAACTATACATGGAGTATAAACTGTAAAAATATTGAATCACTATGCTGCACACCTGCAACTAATATAATATTTCCGTATTTCAATTTAAAATATTTGAACCATACTTCAATTAAAAAAAAAAAAAGATGTCAAAAAGACTGCCTGAGAGCATGAACATTATGACACCTATTCTGGCTCTTCACAGGATGTCTTTGCTTACTTCCCTGGATCTCAGCTGTGCTCTTGACAATTCATCAGATAGGATTTTTTAAATCATTAAAACAGCAGAACTTGGGTAAGCCCTTTATTCTTTTTGAAAATTCCATACACGAATTTTTAAAAAATTGAGCATCTGCTATCATCTTTACCATATGGTTAGATTTTTTCTTAAAAGAAGAGGATGTAGAGAACTATCATGTTTGGAAACATACAAATAACCTAATAAAAGCAATGCAAATTACAAACACAACACACAATTTTTCATCTACCAGGTTGACAAAGATCTAAAAATTTGATGGCATGTTTTCGTCAAGCTGTGGAGGAACAGACACTCTAACACACTGCTGGTGGGAGTGTAAATTAATACATAGAGAGCAATTTGGTATTCAAAATTAAGTGTCACTTCTTAGTTACCTGTTTGTTAAGATGATGGCTCAAAACACCACTATCAATACTTCTCACAGGAAAAAGCAAGCTGCCGGTTTTAAGAGCAACTGTGCTGCACCTAGAACTGGCCTTTAAAAACCCCAACTTTCAAGTTGGCTAAGTCTATAGTCAAACCACACCCAGCGCTTGTTCTCAACTCTATAGTGCCTTTGTGGTGCTTTCTACCAGAACACCTCCACACACTTGATTAGGCAACTTGGAGTCAGAAAATAAGCCTTACTACTCATTAATATCCTTTGAATTGAATTACTTGCAAAAAAAAAAAAAAACTTTCTTGGGAGTGAGTTTACAGTTACAAAAACAAGGATGGCAAGGAAGGGAGTGAAGAAGTTATTGGGGGTTGGTGGACAGGCGCAAGAGGAATTGGGCCAGAAATCTCTGGCTAAAAAAAACCGATGATGGTAATAGCTGCCGTTTATTGAAAACTTACCATATGCCAGGTGTTTTTTGTCAGTGCTTTTCATACGGTGTCTTATTTTATTCTCACAAATCTGAGAGGTAAGTAGTATTAACTTGCTGTTTGTGGAATGGATCCAGGGGGAACCAAAGTGAATTAACAGAATTAAAGTGGTAAAAGTGTGAGACCACCACGGGAGTGAAGGGTGACAGAAACATGGTGGGGATGTATCTTAAAATGACCTTATTAGTGTGCGAGTCTTGAAAGGCAGATTGTAAACGTGGGACAACAGGGAGGGGAAAGAGGGAAGAGGTGAAGGATACTGAGTGGGAGAGGAAGCAGCCCCGAGGGGGGGCGGGGGAGGGGCTATGATGGAGGAGGAGCTAAGAAAGAGGTGGAAGACCGGCCAATAGGGAGAGGGGAGAGAGAGGAGCCGCGAGGAGGGGGAGGAGCTGAGAGGGAGTTGGCGGAACCGAGCAGGGGCGGAAAGGAGAGGAACCTAGATGAGGGAAGAGGCTGGGGCCGAGAGGGAGGGCGGAGCAGAGAGGAAAAAGGGGAAGGGAGGGGGCGGAGCTAAGAGAGAAGCCGAGACAGCGGAAAAGGAGCGGAGAGAAAAGGATAAAAGCAGAAGCTGAGAGGGGGAGGAGGAGGAGCTGAGAGGAGAGTTAGAGGAACCGAGAAGGGGGAGAGCCGAGAGGGAGAGGGAGAGGGAGAGGATCAGGGGGAAAGGTCCGGATTGGCCAAGTGAGAGGCTCAGAGATTGAGACCCTGAGACACCCCCACAGAGGGGGCTTTGGCTTTCCGGGTCAGAGTCACAGAGTTCCCAACACTGGTCTGCCCCGGTGTGTCCCATACTCCAACCCGAAGCCTTCCCCTCACATCTCACTTCCTCCCTCAAGTCCTCACCTTGCAGGTAGGAGTCTCTCGGTCTGCCTCGCAGAAGTTGACCGGAGCCAACCTGGGGAGGTAAAAAGGCGCGCAGAGAGCGGCCTGAGGCCCCAGGAGCAGCCCCAGCCCCAGCAGCCACCAGAGCCCGGGGAGGGCGGGCCAGAGGCGCCAGAGGTTGGTTCCCAGGTAGGAACCACGAGAACTCATTTTAAGAGCCGGTTCAGAGCTTGGGGACACACACCATGGGTGATATCGGAACCAATAGAGGGGAGAATCGGAAATGATAAGGAAAAACCGTGAACAGGAAAGAGCTGAGACCCGCTGGTGGGACTAGAACTCTAAGGAAGGCCACTTGTTGGGGCGAGACACTGACTTGGAACCCGGTTGCTAGGAGGCCCAGCTGGGTTTGTGAGCGCGGGCAGTACGCATGCGCGCGGGTGCTGGCCGCGCCTTCCACCCCCACTTCTCCGTCCCCCCTCCCCCTCCCAGCACCCCGAGCCCCGCACTTTCCCGCGGTTCAGGCGGTTCCTCGAACGCGGTCTTGAGAGATGTTTCCGGGAGCGGGGGGCGGGGCGGAGGGATGCCATCTGAGAATTCTCAGTCCCAACATCCCAGGGTCTCGCGTCCTCAGGATTTTACCTCTCTTAGTACCGAAGTAGCAGGGTTAAGGTCCCGGCCATCTTCAGGTCTTGCTGTGGGGGTGGGCAGAGTGGGAGGAGAGGGGGAATTCCTGGGTCTTGCTGCCCAGTATGGTGGCTATTAGGCGCTTGAAGTGCTGCGAGTCCGAAACTGTTATGTAAATGTAAAATGCACGCCAGGTTTCAAAGACTGCACGGCAAAAGGAATACAAAACTTCTCCATTGTTATAGTGATGACAAGTTGATATGATGATATTTGGGGTCTGTTGCACTAAATAAAACATTAAAATTAATTCTACCTGTTTCTTTTTATTTTTTAAGTGTGTTACTAGAACATTTTAGATTACATATGTGTCTTGAGTTATATTTCTCTTGGATGGCACAGGTCTGGGGAAGGAGGAAGAATGGAAAAAACTAAAGAGAGCGTGAGGGGAGGGGATTGCTTTTAGATTTTGAAAGAAAGTTTTCTTTCTCTTAACGGTGGGGATCTTATTTTGCGACCTCTGTAAGAATCCTTGTCTCCCTTACCTTCTGCTCCTTGTGCTTACAATGCCAAGTACTTGTATTTGGACCTAGAGAGTATTGTAGGTAACTTAGGACAAAGACAGTAGAAGAGTTTGTTGTTTTTCCTCCTTGTGTCTCAAAAGCTTTGGAGAACAAGAGGTCATTTGTTTATGCTGAGACGTGCCCCGCTCGCCAAGGGCCTTTCTGTGCAAGTTCCCTCAATCCAAGAGGTCTGCGTCTTCCGCTGATTGGCAGGGGGGCTATTCAAGACCGAACAAAGGCAGCGAGCTGGCCATTAGCAGAGGCATGTCGAAATTTAGCGAGTTAACTTTTGGACTAGAGAGAGAGGAAAAGTTGTAGCAGAAATGAATGGGGGAAAATGTAGCAACAATCAGAATTATGGGAGTTGTGAATGAAAAGATCGAACTTGACCAAGAGAACTGGAGAAACCTCTGTAAAGATTTGAAGAACAGAATAACACGATCAGAAGGGGCACCACTTTTTGAGAAGAGGAATAGAAAAAGGGAGCTAGGAAGCGAGAGAATGGTCACGGTTGGAAGTAGCCAGAGGTTCAATAAAATTTTGTGTTTCACCACCGCTCTCTGGTCTGCCTTTGGATGAAAAGGAGTGTAAGTTAAAATAAACAGGATGCCCCGCCAGCCTCTCGGGCCCCGGCCCGGGTGTCTAGCGGCTGCGCTAGGACCCAGCGGTCGAGAACTGCTGCAGGACTGGGTGGCCTGCGGAGCGCCTGCGGCTCTCGCTGTGTGAGAGGAGCTCGGGGTACTGAGCGCTCTCAGGGGGAGATGTACCACCCAGGTCACATCTACGGGACGCCGGGCCCCGCCCCTCCGCACAAGGCCAGAAGATGTGAGAAGCAGGAAAGAGCAGCGGTCAGCGTGTTAGTGGTCTCTTTTGCCCTCACCACCATCTTCAATCTCTACAACCCCAGTAAGTGCCAGGGAGGTCTTCCATTAAAGCTCCCTGCGGGGCCCTGTCTGTTAAGGTCAAGAAGTGAAGCATCACGGAAGGCTACGTCCCCTTTCTCAGCAACAAGACACAGCCCTCCTGGTGTCACCAGTGTGCGATTATCACCAGCTCCAGCCCCTGTTGGGCCCGGAGGTACAGCATATTTTCAGTGCTGTGGGGGCTCTAGGAGTTTGTTTTCTGCCTTCTCACTCCCTATCTTAGAAGATGCAGAAGCCCGAGTGCAGCTTCGTGGGAGTCATCCACTAGACACGCCTGCCTTTCCCCAACACCAAAACCTCCCCTCCCACCATGAGCCAATTTGACCACCTCTTACTGAAGAAGAGCCAGGCCTGTCTTCCACCTTTCGCCAGCTCTACACACCTTCTCATGTTGTATGCAAACAGTGAAAGTTCTGTTTCTTCCTTTCCAACGTGTATGCATTTCGGCTCTTGTCTTGCCTTGTTGCACTGGCTGGGATTTCCAGTACCAAGCTGAATAGAAGTGATGAGAGCGGACATCCTTGCCTTCTGTTCTCCATCTTAGGGGGAAAGCATTCAGTCTTTTACCCTTAAGTATGATATTAGCTATAGGCTTTTTATAGCTGCCCTTTGCAGGTTCAAGAAGTTCCCTTCTCTTCCTAGTGTGGCTGAGAGCTTTTATCATGATTGGATATTGAATTTTATCCTTTTTTTTTTTTTTTTTTTTGGAATCAGTTGATATGATTATGTGTCTCTTCTTAAGACTATTAACATGATGCATTATATTGATTTTCAGATATTGAATCAGCCTTGTATTTCCAGAATAAACCCCACTTGGTTAGTTGCTGTGTCAAAAAAGCAACAACAAAATAAACAGGACTATATTGTAGTGTGGAAAGTAAAACTTGTAAGTCTTTTAAAATAGAAAATTCAAAGGAATTAATTTCTTAATGTAGGCTATGCCCCAAACTCCAGGGAGATGTGGGTTATCCCTCTTATAACATTAGGGGCATTTTGGTAGAAAAGTAGAGAATACTTTATTTGTTTTATTTGCTTAATTTTCTCTCTCTCTCTCTCTACTGAAAGTAAGCATCTTGAGCACAAAATTCATGTCTTGCTTATTTTCAAATCCCTAGTGCAGATCCAGGCACTTAGGAAGAGCACGATACATAGATTCAGAATAAATGAAAAAATGGATGGATGAATGCCACCTAACCTACACTGTCATAGGCATTTTATATGTTTTCCCTCATTGAGAAATCAAAAGAGGATGCAATCAAAAGATGAGTAACTGTAGATAACAAGGATGAGATCCCCACTATGTGGCAGTAGAGTTTGCAAAGTTTGTGCCCATCCATTATTTCATTTGACCATGTGACATAGGCAGGGTAGTTATTTAACGTGAAATAACTGAGACCAAGAGAAGATAATTTTGCTTGTCCAAGATCACACAGCTAATAGATGACGAAGTCCAGGCTAGAAAGCAGGTCTCCTGGTAGCTAATACAGCTCTTAAAAATAATGGTATTAAAAGGAAGTAGAAAATGTTTAGTAATAGAAAAGAAATAAACTCATTATATGTAGCTGTTAAGTTTCCAGCTACACCAACTAAGAATGTTCCAGAAACAAGTAAGTAAAGAATTGAGCATAACATAACTTATCTCAAGTTAGGAGCTATCTTTGACAGTGGCACACAGAGAGATTTAACCATGCAATTTGTGACATGCAATGTCACTCAGATAATTTTATAAAGAGAAAGAAACACAAGGGATGGCACTTTACAAAAGCAGATGCTTCAGGCCATGTTAAAGAAATTGTATAAAACAGACTAATGCAACTACTAGGTCTTTAATAGTTGTTTCCCCACCACCACCACCATCACCATGTTTCTAACCATTCAGAGTCAAAGATATCAAGCTACAATTCCCATCCTCTTTCCAGTTCACTTCAATGTGTCCATACCAAAATTAAGTAGTCTAACTAAGGAATCCTGTGATCCAGTGGAATCATGCTCTATTTAAGCCACGTCTCTAAATCAGCATGTTGGAACATCAAAAAGGAAACTAATGTGCCATGGTAGGCCAGTGTGTCAGCTCCAGGGGCTACATCATATCTTTCATAGTGTGCTGACAGGACCAGAGTAGCTTACCCCTTGACTCACTTACTGGGTAGCTTACTGCTTTTTCCTTCCCAGTTGGCAAAAATCTAAATATGTTTCTCTCAAATTGATAGTGCAAATCTAATCATGTCACACTCCTTTATAAAATGCTTTGCTGGACAATTTAATACAATGTGGAGTCCTAGATCAGATCCTACCATAGAAAAAGGACGCTAGTGGGAAAACTGGTGAAATCCGAATAGTCTGTAGTGCAGTTAATAATATGCACCAACCTTGATTTCTTAGTTTGATCTTTCTACCGTGGTTATGTAAGATGTTCATGTTACGTGAAGCTCAGTAAATGGTATATGAGAACTTTCGGTACTTTTTGCAGCACTTCAGTAAATCTAAAGTTATCTCCAAATAAAAAGTTGAAAAAAATCTTCTACTGGCTCTTCTCTGCCCTAAGGGTTAAGCGCAAACTCTTTGCCTTTGCTCAGGAAGACCTGCATGACTAACCTTTTGCCCCCACATAAACCTCTCCAGCATCAAACTTTAGAGCGGGAGAGGGAGTGAGAAGATAGGAGCTCCACTCCCGTAATCACCCCACTCTCTGATCCTCCTCCAGAGAACACTCAATTACAGTAAGAGGCCATTGTCTCTAGCCTCTGAACAAATTAATCCTTGCTGTTCCTTGGTCTAGTATGCTCTGCTGACCTTGCCACC